>NW_014569732.1:137430-327718 GCF_001313835.1 Polistes canadensis
ATATCATTTTAATTAGTAAATATATTATTACAATAATAAATTATTTTTTTTCACCTAATTCATTTCTATTTCAATCCCATTACAAATTTCATCCGAACCACTAATTTTAATCTAATATAATACTTCTAACGAAAACAAAAAAAAAAACCAAACTAAACGCAAAATGAAAAAGATAGAAGAAAAAAAAAAATGTAAGTTAGGTGAGTGCGTGGACTAAGCTCGGAAAGGATGATTAGAATCGTTAGCCGTTTCGGACTAGCGAACGAAATCGTCCACGCGTGGAAGACTCAGCTGCCTGCCAGGCCGCAATTACAATACGTCGAGGGCCCCGACGCGTGTCCCCCTTCCTCTTCTAAGTCCCCCCTTTTCTAACCTCCCACTTTCCAATCCTCTCTCACTCTTTTACTCGTCCCCACGGTCGGTCACCTATCCAATACTATAGTTCAACACACACACACACATTTATTATCTAAGTATTTTTCTTTTACTTTATCCTACTCACATGAACATATCTGATACATCTGTGTATTAATACATATACATATATAAACTTCTGATACTTTTTATTTACTTGTATGATATGTGTATATGTTTGTGTGTGTGAAGTTTTGCGTGTATATCTTCTGCACATCTCATTAACTCTACTCTGTTTCAACCTGACGATCTATCGGTCGGCTATCAAGCAGACATCGACTTCGAACGTAGGAAGTGATTCACGGTTCACCGTGCATCATTTTACGGGAATTCGAGGACGATCTAAATATGCATGTGACTTATGCATGTGACTTATGCATGTGAACAACTGGACTCTTATATACGTTGGATATCTAAAGATCTTTTTGTTATCTTTATCTCTATCATCAATCCGATGACAAATGTTTCTATTGTATATCAACAACGTTGGATTTTCGATCGAAATTATTCTCTCGTTTTTGATATCTTTTGTCTTTTTTTTTGGTTTCGTCTTGTTTTTTTTATTGTCTGTCACACGTTGATTTTTTGTTCGTTTTGTATACGCGAAAAAATTTGTATTTTTTCATGATTTTCTGTTCCTCAGTTACGTAATCATATGTTAGTTTTTAGGTTATGTAATGAAGTTTTTAATAAATGAACATTAATTTTTATTTATCGGAGATGAGAATGTAGATATCGTTAGAGAATATTATTTACAATGATTTTGATACTAGTTTATTGGAAAATATATTAGAATTCTATCTTTACTCATATTTTTATTTTCCTAACCTAACCTAATTATCGATTGTATACTGCATCGTATCTAATAAGTTAATTATATTCATTTAAAGTTGAATAGGATTTAATAAAATTATTACAAAATATATTAGAATTCGTTTCATTCCCAAATTTTCATTTAAAATGCATTAATTATTCGTTAAATCGAATATAATATTATTACAATTATCCCATGATCCGCAATCCAAAAAAAGTATTTACTAAATAACTATTATGGTTCTGAAATTAGATGTGAAATATCAAAAGTATATATTAATCTCATTTCTAATAACACATAATTTAATAAAAATATTATTTCTTTCTCTCTCTCTCCTCTCTCGAGAGTATACGTATGCAAAACTATATAGAGAGTTTAAATTTTGTTCATAAATTCGTGTAGAGAACGAATATTAATGGATAATAATGGAAGAACATCGAAAGTACTTAAAAGTATTGAATTTTCTTCTTTAATATCTTTTTTGCTTCTTTATTTTTTTTGTTCTTCTGCTTCGGTTTTTTTATTATTATTATTATTATTATTATAAGCCCGTAACGCGAGCGCTAATTTCCTTCAACAAGCAAGAAAAGGCAAGGTGCGTGGATTATCCATTCGTTCTGTATAATTATCATTAACTTTGATAATTGCTCCTTAGAGATTATCATTAACGGTTGATAATTGCTCTCGTTCAGGCACATCGCTTCAGGCAACTATACTACACGAGTAGTACATAAAAAATAATACTTCGTTGATAGGCCGAACAAATCTTCCTCCCCACCCAGCCTCAAACATTGGTAGATATTTTCTCTTCCAAAAAAAAAAATATTTATTCGAAAGTATAAAAAATATTTACCTAAACTTTTCAAAGAAATTGCAAATATGCACAATTTACAGCATTGCGTTCACTGACATTTTCTAAACTTTACATGCTAAATTTATAACTCGATATTGTATTCTACGCGTAGACAAAAGAGTGCACTTTAATTTAATATAATAATTAATAAAATCCATTTGCAGAAAGTATAAAAAATATTTACCTAAACTTTTCAAAGAAATTGCAAATATGCACAATTTACAGCAWTGCRTTCACTGACATTTTCTAAACTTTACATGCTAAATTTATAACTCGATATTGTATTCTACGCGTAGACAAAAGAGTGCACTTTAATTTAATATAAAAATTAATAAAATCCATTTGCAGAAAGTATAAAAAATATTTACCTAAACTTTTCTAAGAAATTTCAAATATGCACAATTTACAGCAATGCATTCACTGACAACTATAACTCCCTTTGAGACTTATATATTAATAACATAGTTGTGGACAAGAATATTGATAATTAAATTCATAAAAATGTTTTTAAACTATCGAATGAGAAAAAGAGAAAGATAGAAATATTATGAACAAAGGTGGTGATACATATAAAACGTTAAATACTTGCTTGGCGGCATCAACAAGCTTGATATACGCGAAACATTATCGCTTGCTGCTGCAGCTTCTGTTGCTGATGCTGGCTCAGCGGGTGGAGCGGGTTGAATACGCGGCCATGTGATTGCGCGCGAGCGCACCAGCAATCAACCAACAAACCAACGAACCAACCAACCAACCAACACATACATACAAAATCAGAGGAATTCTCAGTAAAGTCAGTTAGAGATTTTTTTTCAAATAACCAAAAGAGACAAAGTGAACATTGGGTGCTCGCTTGCATTTGGTACCTGCCAAACAACAGTCAACTGCATTAAAATCACTCCCACCACCATTTTTTTGTCTCCACTTTGTTGTTGAATGTCCTTTTGACACGCGACGAGCGATGATTGAAGCAAACTTATACACGTGTATATGTATTAATGTATGTGTATGTGTACGATGACGAGGGATATTCAACGGAGTCTCCGATCCATCAACTCGAACCGCTTGTATCAGCACGAACGAAACAAATGGGCACCGAGTGAAGCAATGGGACTAGACCTCGAACGAGCCCTGGATTAAAACGAAAAAAAAAAAAAAAAGAAAGAGAGAAAAAGGAACAAAAATAAAAGAACTAAACAATAAAAGGAAGAAGGGAAAGGAAGGAAGGAAGGAACGAAGAAGTTGGCTTCGAAATCGTGTCGACGAGTTTGCACTTTAACGTTTCCAAAAGGATCGATCTCAACCACCGACCTCAGGCTCCTCGTTCCAACCATTTTTTTTCTGTTTCTTTTTCTTTTTCACGATCGGCTCTTTCCTTTTTTACCTCCCCCCCAAACTCTAACGACACTGATACACCACGTGTACACACATACACACAACACAACATTCATATTCGCGTTCACACGAATACTTCCTTTTTTTTTTCTTTTAAACTTGTGTGTGTGTGTGTTCATCTGAGCTTTGAGAGCTTAAAACGCTACCCAGCTAGCAGTCTGTCGGTTACAAAGAGTCGGAAAAGATCGCCAAATGGGGTGGAGTTGGGGGTGTACAAGAGGTAGAAGGTTTTGGGGGTGGTGGTAGTCTGGGGGGGAGGATTTACACTACCTAGCAATCTCTTTTTTCTCGAGGTCTATTCCTAACCATTCTTTTTTCCTACCTATACTTGTATATATATATATATTTCTTTTTTTATCATTTATGAACGTGTGTGTATATTTTTATATATATATATATAAATAAATGTATCTGTTGTGTTCGACTGTACGTTTTCCTGTCATTACCGCATTCTCCGTGTCCCGCGTACCGTGCACCGAACACCCGGTGCATGTCTACTCGTTTCGATCCCACGAACAGATACGATCCTCCTCCTCCTTCTCCTCAACCTCATCCCTCTCCTCCTTCTTCTTCTTCTTCTTCTTCTGACTTTTTTTTCTTTGCTCGACATTAACAGGTACTTTGACTCTAACAATTCATACATCTAGGGACATTTTTTTTCAGTTTAATCTGATCGGTTTTAGAGGTTAGAATTACTTCATCGAATATTTCAATAAATAATAAATCAAATTATGAATTATATATATCTTAATAAACTAAGGTTTGTGTTTGTAATCGAATATTAATCTTCGATGATATATATTATCTCAAAAGTTATTTGAAATTAGGATCATAGAAATTTATCGTAATGAAGTCGTACGCGTACTTTTCAATTAAGTCCTAAAATAAGGGAACTCGAGAGTAACGTAATGGGGTATGGGTATGGGTAAAGGGTGGAAAGGGGAGGGGTTGGTTGGGTGAAGTGAGGTGTGTTTTGGGAGTCTTGGGGAGAGAATAAGAGGGTAATTTAAGAGGAACCGTTCGACGTACTCAAACCGGCAGACGGATTCTCATCAAGCATGGTTGATGGTACATATATACACATATATATATCTATATATACACATGAAGGAAGAAGACATCGACTATCCTCTCATTAGCCGCTCGACTTTGTCGATCGCAAATTAATTACGTCGTCCGACAACGCCCAATTAGGGCATATGAAGCGTGAAGATAGCGATCGGCTTCCTTTCGATAACCCCATGTATTTTATTAATATTTTCTTTCCATGGTGTCGGTGAATATATACATATACTTCAATTAAATACGATAATAGTAATCTTATATTGACCGTGACACCAATATTTTTCTTCCTGAATTTTATTATTATTATTATTATTATAATCATTAAATAATATGTTAAGTATATTCTTCAGGTTAAAGAATAAAGTAATGTAGAATGGTGTATTTTTTTTAACTACCAGTGTGTTACTTTAAAAGAAAAAAAAAAACACAGAAAAAATATCTTTCGTTCCATGACGAAAATAAGACAAACAGATGAGGAAACAATAGGCTGAACAATTACTGGTCTAGGTTGTTGACTCGATCGTCAACTAACTTTTCTTCCGTTCCCCATAACTAAGAAGCGATTTTCCATGATGATTCTATTTCATACTTTCTTGGTTTCAGTAAAGTCGAGTAACACTTAACGTTTACTTCGTGAAAGTTATTATATCAGATTGTATAGTAAATTCCGTTTCGGTTTACACAATTAGGATTAATATTTATTTATTTGATATTTTTTTATTAAATAATTTTAATATAAATTCGCGACCCACACACATTTATATCAAAAACAATAAAATTTTGTGCAAACATTTTTTTTGAACAAGCCGATTATTATTTCAATTAAACTTCTAAATATTAAATCTACATTTTTTTTAAGTAATCATTAATATAATAAATTAATTATAGATTCTTCGAATTAGTTAAACATAAAATATTCATATTAATATACGATCAATGTAAAAATGATCGTAAAGTAAAATGAAAAATTCGATTAAAAATTAGAGGATACTAAAACCAATATTACAATGCCACAACCATGTCATGATCATAATGACGAGTATGACGATAATGATGACGATGATTCTCATAGCGTGAAGACACGAAGAACGAGTGTTCTCACGAGTGTCTCACGCACCTGCGAGTTTACATTTTCGTAGTGCGAGCAATCGACTTAAACGGAGAACTGAAGTCAACGTATCTCTAACCAAAAGAAAAAGAAAAAGAAAAATAAAGAAGGAAATGAAAGAAACTAAAAAGAAACGAGTGAAACAAGGGCAGGGGGAAAAAAGAGAAAAACAGAAGTCGAAGAAGAAGAAAACGAAGAAGAAGAAGAAGGTGGAAGTTGGTAGGAAGTGGGGCAGGGGTGAAGTAGAAGGGGGAAGGGGTTAGGGGGCAGGGGGGAAACAGTGAATACCGGAAATAGATATCTGCCTGGTGGCACGAGTACAATGGGGAAACGAACTACTACAATATTGGCAGTCGAACGTACTCGAACAATGAAAACACGATGGCGGAAAGAAGGTTCTATGGGAAGGGGGTAAAAAGGGGGAGGGGGAAAAAAAGAGAGTTTTGTGCTCAGGAATGGAACTTGACGATTCGATGGATGCGCAATGTTCAAACCTAACGCACAATTTTTTCTTCCAATTCTTCTCTACTTTCCCATCCAACTTTTGCGCACACGGAGAGCAACAAACTTTCACGATTTTTCTTCTTCACGTTCGAACTATTTCAAAGGTCAACGATATAATTCAACACACGCATGCATACACACGTGTGGAAAACATGCACGCGTTCGTTGGATAATTTCTCATAATGAAGGAAAAGGGGAAGTAGGTGTGTTTGGATTTGTAGGGGGTTCCCCTGAATTTTAAATTAAAATTTTAACGCGTTTTTTTATTTTTTTTTAATCGAAAACCTGATCGAGACATTAAGATTAATTTTCATTTGCCGTCTGGTTTATACTGTGAACAAAACAATTGGAAATTATTAACATAAACGAGGATTTTCGTGTTATTGTTATTATATTTTAAATAGAATAATTATCGAGAGCATGTATTAGGCTAATTAACATTAATTCTATCGACATTTGTATTTGCGATTAAAAAAAAAAAAATTGGCAATTAAACAGCAACAAAGAAAAAGAGAGATAGAGAGAGAATCATATAATAATAATAATAATAATAATAATATTAATAATCTATGCGAGTGTGTCCGAAGCGTAGCAGAAAACGTTTTACGGGTTGTTCGTTTTGTGCTTTGTGAAAAAATAAAAAAAAAAAAAGAAATAAAAATATTAAAAACAAAAAATATAAAACAACAGTTTTATATCTGACCGAGCGAGATAAAGATACAGATATAAAAAGAGATGGACACACCACATACATACAAACACGCATACGTATACGTACAAATACAAAAACATGCACGCGTTCACACATACACATGTATATACAAACGGGTCGGCCGTTCTCGATGGATGAGTATAATTATATGCAAATTGCCCAATTAGTTGTGCCCGGCATATTTGCAGTACTTGTTAATTTCACTCTTGCCGCGCAACAAATTGCAAAGATTACGACTTTGTATACATTTTCAAACGGCGTACGTTTACTTAGGCGATTAACTTTCAGCGCATTGTTTTTTTGATAATTGTTTCTAATTTAATACAATACTATCTTTATCGTTCTTTTGTTTTTTTTCTATTTTCTTATTTTTTTATTTTATCTTTCGTTCGAATCACAATCGTAAATATTCTGCACGATCGACTCGATAATGAAAATAATTTCAATCGAATGGATTATTTTCGAAGAAGCATATTGATTTACTTTGTTTCATCTGTTTGTTTTTTAATTTAATTCTAAAATTTGTAAGATTGTTGAAACGGGGAAGAATGTTTTTGTTTTAATGAAGCGGGTATACGTGTTGCTTGTTTATTTCGGTTATGACAAAGAACGAAATAAATCAGTCCGAATAATAAACGAAATTCTTCAACGAAATATAAATCACAAATGAATTGTATATATAGAAATACAAACTAACGGGATTGAATAAAATTGTCACCGTGGATGTGGGTTAATGAATCTTTAAGAAATGAAAAAGCGCGTTCGGTGTTCCTTCCGTCCGACGTTTTACGTAAAACTGAAAAATAAAGGTAAAAGGCGATATTTCTATGTTTTCTTTTGTACGATAATAATATAATAATAAAAAAAGGAAACAAAATACAAGAGGGAAAAGAAAAAAGGGTTCGCCTAAAGGTAATTACAAAAGGTGTACAGAATTTTCCACCGATAGGGATAACAAAAATAACAAAAACAACAACAACAACGGATGCAATTAAAACAATTGAACAAAATGCGATATGCACGTAACAAATGTAAATGAAAAATGAAACAAAGGAAACGCGAGCATTGTTTGCGATCGACTGCAACTGTTTAAACATCGGCCTGTGAAAGAAAACAAACGATAAAATGAATAAAACAAAAAACAAACGCGCGAAACTTTATCGGATAATTTTTCTTAAATGAATCGTATAACACAAAAATTATTAATAACAAATTATCTTACAACGGAATAATTATCACCTACGACTATCACCAAAAGAGAAAAAAATATTTACCCACTGTATTGTAAAAAATGATTTAACAGTACAAATTACATAAAGCACGCGGCTGGTGGGTTTTCGTTCGCGGATTCGTTTGGGTTTCGTGTGCGCGTTTCTGTAAACCCAAAATGAAAGTTTGCACGGCGTTTTGTCGTTCACGCAAGGACATGCGCGTGATAGACAAGAAGGGGGTGGGGTTGAAAAGGGAGAGAATAGAACATAAGAGGAGGAGGAGGAGTAGGAGGTGGGAAGGGGGGAGGTGGGTTGTGTGTCTAGCGTACAGATTTTCAAGCGGAATTCATACTTTGAATTTCCGCTCGCGTTCCGCGTTGCCAGGCCGTGGGGGGGGGGAAAAACGAAAAGCGTAAATAAAGGAGAAAATCGTGTGGCACAACAAGCTTGTAAACCAACCTAAGCCCCCCGTCCCCCACGTATCTCTTCCACCCCTTAAACCCGCAACACCCGTGAACACCTCAACAACCGCTAGCACCTTTACCATATCCATATTTTCCTCGTCGTATGTTTTCCTTTGTTTTTTCGCAAAAACGAAATAATGCGGAGTTGCATCGTTGACGATGAATGATAAAAGAAATAGAAAGGGAGTGAGAAAAATGTAATTGGAAGGGGTTGGGTTGCGTCAACAGGGGCTAGGGGGGAACGTTGTTCCAGTGCATGGATCCGCATTTCAATTATTAACTTACGAGTTACGTGTAAAACACTTCAAAGACTACCTCGGACGTTTGTAAGTGTTGAAAAATCTGCTTAATGATGAAAAAAGAGATACAAACAATGTAGTAAATGTGAAATAAATAGATAGATAGATAGATAAAAAAAACAGTTGTAGGGAAATGGAAGAGGTTTTAAGAGAAAAAATGGAGGAAAACGATAAAGGGTGGAGTCGTGGGAGGGGGAAGGGAAGGGGGAATTGGGTTGGACCGAATTGCATCCCGTGGGCTATAGAGTGTTCCGGTTCGAAACCAATATTGCGATGTTCACCGCGGAAAGTTCGTCCAGTAATGCCATACAATATCTACTCCAGCTTCCATTACTCCGCTTTGCCAGGCCGTGCCCTGGTTGCTTTTCCTCTCTTTTGCCTCCCACTTTTATTCTCCTATCTCTATCTATCTATCTCTATCTCTCTTTCTATTGCAATAGGATAGGAAAGGAAGAAGAGGAGGTTTGTTTCCCCTCTACCAATTCGTTGAGCCGACTCTGGTGGGAAGTCAGGGGCAACAGCAGCAGCAGCAGCAGCAGCATCGTCCTCGAGTACTTTAGTCCACCTCTAAACCTATACTTTTACCTTTACACACATACACTTAAAGTTTGATAAAGAGAATGAGATTGGTTCTCATTCAATGAACGAAGAAAGCAAGAAAAATAAGGATAGACCGAAAAAGGGCAGTTTGCCCATCCACCTCTTTCTTTGCAATAAACGTACTACGCGTACTCCTCTAACTCTCCCCATCCCTTCCACCAAGGTATTTCTTCATTCTCCCACTCTTTTTATTCTATACGACTTTGTCGTACCTTACCACCAACCAAATTCCCATTCGTATGCCCGTTTTTTTTTTCCAATTATCGATAAGACCGAGACGGTGCAATACCGCGAAAACTGTAAAACCCACCTAACTATTTTTTTTTCTTCCATTTATTCTTTTCTCGATTATTCTCTTTCATTCTTTACGAAAAAAACCCATTCTACCAATACCAATCTAGCAACCACTACTACTACTACTATTACCCACCCAAGTAACTTGCTAGGGATTCTCTCGTTGGTGCATCTTTCTTCATTTCTTTCAACTTCTCGGTCCTCGTCGGGTTCACTCGAGCGATAAAATTGCCTCCTCGGTCTTGTTCGATTCTTTCCTTCTTCTTCTTCTTCTTCTTCTTCTACTACCATCTCTTTCTATCGTTTCACGTATTATATTCCTAAAGGTAGACGAAGAAGAAGAAGAAGAAGAAGAGCAGCCCGTTCTTCGGTCCACCGTATAAAAGTAGTGGGAGGAAATAACAGATACCTGCAGACTGAGAGAGAGAAAAAGAGAGAGAGAGAGAGAGAGAGAGTAAAAGATTCAGTCTGAGTGTGAGTGAGAACGGAATAGTAGAAGGAAAAGAGAGAAGGAGAGAAAGAGAGAGAGAAAGTGGGTACGGTCGAAGCGATTTAACACGATTGGCCGGTGGGAATAAACTGGCAACACGCGCATTGGTTCCATCGGTTCCATTGGCTATCGAGAGTCCGCCGTCCTCTTCGTTTCTATCTCACTCTATCCAACATCCTATCCCGATACCTCGTTCTACTTCATTCTATCTTTCTCGAACCAATGCAACAGCATACCTCCTGTTCTCCTTCGACGTTTCCTATCGGTTCTCCCCTCCCACGAACTCCCGCATCTCGCTGCGCTTTGCCACTCTCTTCTCACTATTTCCCTCTCTCTCTCTCTCTATCCCCATTTTACCTCACCGGGTTACTCTTCCTAACCCGTTCGTTCATCTACGTCTATCTATGTGTGCCTGTGCAAGTGCGCGCGCCTGTTTTTTACCTTTTCCTTTTCCCCATTGTTTTATTACCCCTTTTTTCCCTCTTCTTATTTTCCTTTTCGCATTCCCCGTCCAACTCTCCGACCATTACCAATCACCGTCAACTCTACTGGTTGTTTGTTTTTTTTTTCTTTTTCTTTCTCCCCTCTTTACTCACCAAGTTTCCCAAACTTTTTAACCTTTTTTTTTCAAAACCATCACCCATTACTACAGTTACTATCACTATCACTATTACAATTTATGTGTGTTTGTGTTGGTATCTGTTCATTTTTTCTTTTTTGTGCTTAAATATGAATGTATAGATAACAGTATTTTCTATCGACGTAAGTTATTTATCTATTTATCTATCTATCTATTTAGTATGTCTATACTTGGGTATGGGAATGAGAGGCGAAAAATAGTCGGTTGAAGGAAAGAAAAAAATAAAAGCGACAACGATACTAAAGTGGTTCCCATGTTATTTTTCCATTTCCAAGTATCGCAACTGTCCGTATACGTAATACGGTAGCTAGCGTGCACGTGCAACACGCGTCTACGATAACGCGGGAGGCGGAAAGCAATTGGCACGATTTCTCGTCACGCGCTATTATATTTCCTTTAACCACTGAGTTCCTTCATTTAAACGTCAAATAACAACAAAAAAAAAGAACACCATTTTGAAATAATACACACAGACACATACGAGTATACAGGTATTATTTGTATTATACTTAAAACAAACTTTTTACTATAATACGGAAACAAAAAATTCAATCATCGAAAAATACAATCGATTACTTATGCGTGTGCCTGAATTGTTCATTAAAAAACAAGAATTTATTCAACAAAAGTCATATGTTGTTTTCATTTTCATTAAAACGATAAGTTAAAAAAATCCGTTACGATACAAACACGTACCTGAGTTAGTTAAAAAAAAAAAAACCATCACCGGTCTTATATCTCAAAATCAATTGTCAACGAAGCGCATCGAACGTGTTACTCATCACGATACCGATGGTAGAGAATGATAAAGATCAGATGTTATTAAAGTACGGTTAAAAGGATTCAGGGTAGGAAAGTAAGTATAAGTAGAGGGTTCTTGTGTTGAAGTAAAGAAGGAAGGAAGAAACGAAAAGAAGGAGGTGGTAGAAAGGAGGTTTTCGAGTGGACAACAGAGGGACAGGTGTTCCCATAATAATTCTTTTCCATTTAACGTTGTTTATGATAAAACATTTCAATGAAATTTTTCAACTAATTTTCCCCCATAGTTAAATAAATAAATAAATAAATATTTAGATAGTTAGATAGATGTAAAATAGTTATATTTCTGTTCGTGGTGATGCTGATGATGGTCGGAATAATATTAAAGCCTGCGATAGTAGAAGGAGGCGTTGGCGTTGCTCACTTCGAGACGCTCGATTGCCCCATGGGCGCCATGTTTGATTGCCCGACGTCGTTGATCGCAGTCCGCCAGGAATTATCATAACTCATCCCGGTAATCTAGCCACCGACTGGAAGAAAGCGACACCGTCACGTGGGTGTTATTTACCCGGCACCGAATGAAAGACAGAGAGACGGATACAAAAGAAAAAAAGAAAAAGTAAATGAAAAAGGAAAAGGAAACAAAACAAAAAGTATGATGCGAAGGGAACCTTTGAGTCATGGTCATCGTGCCTTGCTTGCTTTCTTTCTTCCCCCTCCCACCCTACCCTCTTCCACCACCACCTCCACCTTATCCTCCTCCTCCTTTCATACGTTATTCGCACTCTGAGTCTGTTCACCGAGCTATATTGGACTTTATGTGACTCGACCTTAGTGCTACGAGCTAAAATATATGAAAATACGACAATTGCTAATAAGTCTTGTCCATTTTCAATTCATTTTTTCATGGAAAAATTAAAATAATTACTATTGCAATCGGTTAATGACTTTATTATTATTATTCTACTTTTTTATCGTCATTTATTTGTCAATACTTTGTATAATTAATTCCTATAATACTTAGGACCATTGATTCCAAATTATGCATCAATTTAGATTAGATATTTATTTAGAAGAAGAACGTAAGATTGAAAACAGAACAAATACTATTTTTTCTTGATATTAATATTAAAGTTGAGATTTCTTCTTCGTAGAAGAGGGCAGGTAAAATAAGCCCCCTCCCTCCCACCCTCGTTCACAACCACCATTACAATCGTTCGGCCTCCATTATCGTGCAGGACGCGGCGTTATACTTGTGGAAGGTAGTAACCATAACGTTAGCAGTATTATTTATCTTTTGAACACCAAACAGTGGTCAGGAACGTAGAGAGTACCGGGGCATTGTATTATAATTTACTTACCGACGTTATAATTACAATTTCGAGTCAAGTGACCACCGAGGTTACCTATGGGTTTCGCGAAACCTAGAGTCATTCTCTCTCTCTCTCTCTCTCTCTCTCGCGAATGTTTTCACGGTTCCGCGATGACGGTGGGTTGCCTGTTTGCACAGCCCGAGCATAATATTCAATTCCAATTCATCCACTATTAACCTTGCCGCGGAATATAATGGGTTACCTGATACCCAGTGTAACTTTCCCTCGCCTATAACGTGTCTACACCCGCGCACAAACCTTTATGTATATATGTGTGTGTGTGTGTATGTATAAGAGAGAGAAACAGTAACATCTACCTTCTCGGGTACTGCATTCGACCCGCAAGAACGGACCCAGCAAGGGACTATGTTTATTTGATCACGGAAACGAGTACCGGTACTGCTACTAGAATTTTCAGCTTTTCTTGCCTTCGCACGATTTTTCTTCCATGAACCCCGGGATATTATATTTTCATCAAACTTTGTCTCTCTCTTCTTCTTCTTCTTCATCAAATCTTTCTTTACTTTCAACTTGTTTTATCCTACTAGTTCGTACAGATCCTAGAATCAGCAGAGAAGAGTGTCTCGTATTTAAATATTTTTTTAATTAATTCCATGTACCTCCTCGAACCCCCAACAACCACTTTTATAGCATACACTTTAGTCTACACCATACTAGAAAGTCAATGAGTAAGAAAACAAATGAATTCAATTGAAGTATGCATTTCTGATAAATTCAAAGTAATAATGTTATTAAACTATGAATATTCATAAATACGATATTTAATTCAAGAGTACCACAGTTAAATAACTTTTTTTGATAGTTAAACATTTGTGTTATTATTTACAATACAATATATTTTTAACGATTTGAAATATTACAATTAACGTTGAATTCACATACCAGTACATTTTTTAGATATCTATGCATTAATTAGATAATAATAACGATGAAAATGAGAAATAAGTTATATCATAATACTAATTTATATACCTTTCGTGTCTGGGTTAGCAAAGGGTCGTTTAGAAACGATCGACGAACGATCGGTATCGACAAAAGGTGGGGTTAACGTGCATCTGGCGCACCTGACGGTCAAATTCAGCTCCTTCCTTCCTTTCTTCCTTCCTTTATCGACTATATCTATCTATCTATCTATCTTTCTCCTTCTTACACTTAGGTTAGCTTCGCACTCGCCCTTACCCTTCTTCCCTCCCCTTTCCTTCCCCTTCCCGTCCCATCTTTCCCATACACTTTCAACTGAAGCGTGCAACGTACCTATACTCGGCCAAACCAAACAGCAACTCTCTCCTAACGTTCGCTTCTTAATGGCCATTATTGAAATTTTACTGCCTCTTAATTGGAAATTAATGGTGGGTTTAACCTGCACACATTGGTCGTTAGGAAATTAGCGAGACTGGACCTTGTTGCGTTCATATGCCAATGATCTTAAACAATTATCGATGCTTTATTATTCATTTATTCAATCTCCAATTAATTTAACCAACATCCGACACTTTTTATTCATTATTTTTTGTAAAATGGGGTGGGAGGGGGGGGTAAAGAAAGAAGAAAATAATTAATTGGAAAATATATGAAAAAAACAAATCTGAAATTAAACGATTGGATATTAAACTTTTTTAATTAATTTTATTCACACAAATAATATCCGAAGTATCTATTATTTCTCATTATTATAAATAAATATATAAGTCTCAAAGGGAGTTATAGACGGTTAATAAATCTTATGAACAATTAATTTGAACTAGTTGTACGTTTCGTCCCTTACTGGGGACTTAATCAGCAACTTGATCATTTACAGTTCACGTGTCCATACATATAATCTTTTTTACAGAGTCATACATTTCAATAAAACTTAACATATTACAATACAATTTTATCCTAAAACACCTTATCTTATCACACGTAATCAAATATTGAGTACATATTTTCTATACTTTCAGCAAATGGATTTTATTGATTTTTTTATTAAATTAAAGTGCACTCTTATGTCTACGCGTAGAATACCATATCGAGTTATAAATTTAGCATGTAAAGTTCAGAAAATGTCAGTGAGTGCAATGCTGTAAATTGTGCATATTTGCAATTTCTTTGAAAAGTTTAAGTTTAAGTTTGTAATTAATAACATATTTGTGGACAAGAATATTGATAATTAAATTATAAATAAATATCTTATTTCATTTTATAAAAGTCTAATTATATTTTCTTGAAAATATCGCGTCTACCATTTTGCATTTGAACGATTGAAAAATTTGAAGAAACAAAGGACAAAGTGATTAAAATTCCGTCAACGTTTTGACCAACTTAAAAGACTGGTTTCTGGTAAACACGAAAACGAATTTACCAATTTCCATTTCTACGTTTCCTCGACAACGTATCTTTTCAACATATACACATATACATACACACGTACAAATACATGTTTATGTTAACATAGGATAATTTAGAAAGAAGTATATATCGTATAGAATAGTGAGAGTACGTGACAGTGTACGAATTCGTGCATAGGTAAAGAGTATCCGGGGGTAATAAAGGAAGACGATATCTGAAGTGGGTTGCCTTGTATACTTATGCGAGTGGTCGCATCGGTCGAGTGACTTCTCGAACGGAATTTTAGCGACATCTGCGCGATCCAACCAACCAACCATCTTCGCGGCTTCCTTTTTGTTTTCTTCCTTACGGTACAACGAACTCACCCTCTTTTTGTTACATACGTTATATGCACCTACGTATGTTTTCTCCTCAGAATTACGTTAGTCTTCTTCAAACTTGGGACTTGAACACGCACGATACGTCAAAGTGTTTTTTCTTTCGTTAAGCACGAACGAACACACGCGCACACACGTGTACACAAACGACATACGGACGACTCCTACGAAATATTAAGTTTTTTTATCTTAAGATATTTTATATTTATTTCAAATATTTTATAACAAAGAAAAATGATCGATCTTTAATCAAATTTTAACGTGTTTAATTTATTTTAATATTGTTTGATCAATCTCCTTGTCCTAAAACAATGAATGAAACTCATACTCAAAAATTTCAGCTGAAAATAATTAACACGAGATTTGTGGTTCAAACATTTCAAATATTTTCATACTTTAGCTACATATAATTATTATTATTATTATTATTAAGTAAACGAGTATATCACAAAGTGATTAATATTCAAATATTAAAATATTTTTAAGTAAAATTTCAATTAAATTGAATCCCGTTGAAATTACCCACCTAAAAAGAAAAATTACTCTACATAGTATTTAGTTAACTAGTACAGGTGTAACATGGTCGATCCTTATTGGACGGATATATAGTGGGCCATTAAAGAAAAGGTGGCAAAGTGAGAGTGAGAAAGAGGGACAAAGAATCCAAATTGAAAGTTAATTTTCTGCGGCTCGTTCTTACGCCTTTCTCGCTTGACTCGTCTCTTCTCTTTCTATTCTTGTTTCTATCCAATTCACTCTCCCTCTCTCTCTCTCTTTCTCTCTCTCACATACACTCTCTCCTTCTGTCTGTCTTTTCACAGCAGCAGGTACTTAGCACCGATGGCGGTTAAGTACCTACCTGCTGCTAAAGCCACAGAGAACGGCACCAAGTTTCCAGCTGATCGTTTGAAACGTGCCCGAATCCTACCAACGAATGAACGAATAAGAATCATCGATAATTAATAATATCTTCCTGCCCGTTTCCGTCCCGTGCGTCCTAATTGACGATATCAATTAGTTCCGGTCGATATAACCCCACCAATCGGTATTACCAACCATCGGAAGCTTTTGCCATCATTTCCACCCCTACGATTCAAAACCCCAACCCATCTACCTGCAAATCGACTGGATTAGGGAAACCTTCATAGTCTCTTATGTTACTTTCTCTCTCATTCTGTGAACATATGCTACCTTATGGTCCCTTAAATATCAGCACACGACTCTCTCTCTCTTTCACTATACCAAATCTGGATCATTGTTCTTTGATTAACTCCAATCAAATTTCAATTATTTAATCTATTATTGTATAACTGTTTGTGATGTTTTAGAAACGAATAAAATGTTGCTAAATTTTGTTGTAATATTTTAAAAGTAATTTCATTGCAATTGACGTTAATGTTGGAAAATTTAGAAACCATTGTAGGGGTGTGATGTTTTATATAATTAAAAAAGAATATAAATATTTTGTATATATCACAATATAATATTTAATTTATTTCTTATAAGACAATTCTCGCGCGTGAAACGTTTAATGACAATTACGTCTTTCTCTTATCTGTCTCCGTTCAGTAGGAAGAGCTATTAACATCCAGTAACGTGTGAAAAGGGCAGTAAATTCTGAGCGGCAGGACGTAATGGCTTGCGAGGACTTTAAGGATGTATAATACTACAGTGAAAGGACTAAGAAGGGGTAAAGGGGTAAAGAAGAGAAAGGTGGGTGAGGTGGGGGGTTGGATTTTCTGTTGGGTTCTCATCGAGAGCCCTTTTCTCGGTAGATCCAGAAGACACCCTACCTATTGCGTTAGTCCTCTCCCCCCACCCAACCCCGTATCCTTTTTCCTCTTTCATTTTCCATAAGAATGTGTAGAGTAATACACTTGGTGATGGTGGTCCCCGTAGGAAAAGGGGTAAGTAAAGTCACCTTAAAGGATACCGCATAAACATAAATTATCAGCTGGTAATTACGAGATACAGCTAAGTCCTACCCGCATCGTTTAGGACTACCACCAACACTATTACAACCCCACCAATACTATAACAACCCTTAACATATATTTTCTCTTTCTTTCTACAAACGGTTAAAGGGAAAAAGACAAAATGATGTTTCTGCCTCTTACTGTTCGAGGGAAGAATTAGTGCACAGCAAAATACCACCCAACCTACAACCCCCGACCCCCCCCAAGCTCTCCCCCTTTCTTCTCGTTCCATCACCCAGTTACAACCAGCAGTTTTCCTTCTTCCACGTGGTGAAGGGAGGAAACGATTCGGTGGTATGCTTAATTGTTATATACATTCCATTAGGTTAATTGCAAAATTAAGACTTCTGTTAAAAGAATGGAACTATATATATATATATATATATATTACGTATAACGTGTTACAATAATCGCAAAATTATATACACTCGTGTTACGACAAATCATTTTTTAATTTTAATTTTATCATCCCGTGTCAAAATTTGTCAACGATTTATATTAATTATTTATCATTTTATTTTACTAATTTTGTTTTACATATATGCATATACGTATAACAGAATTCATTTTAAAATGAAATTTAAGAATACCAAAAAGAAAAGAAGAAGACACTTAACAAACAATACTTAAAAGAACATCTTCGATGATGACTGCCGAGTGTCCTTAGTCCTTTTTCTGTTCTCTCAGAGACAAGTCTCGGCCCTTAAAACTACGTGATGGCGTGTCCCGTGGGAGGGCAGACGTAGAAAACATAATACACACGGAGTAAGTTGAATTTCAAGAGTGAAAAAGAAATAGAAAGAGAGAAAGAGTGATATGAGAAGAAGGGTACGGTGTGTGGGGGAAAAAAGGGCATATGTGACGCACTTGGTCGCCTTCTTACTAGTTGCACGTACATATCTCTCGGAGACTACGCTTATGCGAGTGAGTAATTAAAGAGAGCGACTGTCACATCCGGCGACCCACGCGTCAAGGGTGCGGCAATTGTCCCTTTCTCCCTTCCTTTTTTTACTTTCCTACCTATCCTTTTCCTTTTCTTCTCTGGCAACACGCAGAGAACACACTACAAGTCCTAATCAAATCACTATTTAACTTCTACCATACTAAAACATCTTCTCTCTTATAATCTTTACTTTAATCAAAAAATTAATTTGAAATTAGAATTTTGTTTACGATAATATCCGTGCGTGAATATAAAAATATATTGTTAATAAGGAAAATTTGAATGATAGTTAAGTAGTTAGATGATACAAGGGAGAGTAATGTTTGGCATTGAGGAACTGGATTTAGAGAAGTCTAAGAGAAAAGTGGTGAAAAGATATAGGGGTTAGTGAGAGGGGGTTAGTGATAAGGTGGGTGGTGAGTTTAGAGGAAGAATTACGTTATCCTACAACTGTAGGATAAAGTTTTCCGAGTTAGGTAGCCTCGTCTCTTTGTAAGAGCAAAGAGAAAAGGTCGAGTACATAAAACATACAATGTGTGAGTGTGAAAGAGAGAAAGAGAATGAGAAAGAGAATGAGAAAGAGAATGAAGAGGGAAAGGAAAAGCGTTGACTTTTCGGAAAAAGGGGTGGCCTCTCTAGGAACCCCCAAACCCCAGTCGTCCCATCTAGTTGGTGTGTTGCATTCAACGCGTATCCTGGATAATAAATAATTAAAACTTTTGTTTCGAAGATGGCGGTGATGTACGGCTTCTTCCTAACGGGGTCCTCCTTGTCCCCGTGCCCGCGTGCGGAGCTGAATAATCGCACTTTATGAATTAAGGTTATGCTTTATGTTAAAAGATTCGCCCGGCATCTGTTTCTAATTACCCGTTAATGGCTTATAGCGCCATGGCGGTAAGGCATTCGTTACCATAAGGCATTCTCATCGTTTCTACCGTCTTCTAACGCACCTTGAATTAATATCCTAACACATATCATACGCCATACGCATCGTTAAATTATTTCTAATCGATCTTACTATTAATTCGCGTTTCGTTCGATTAGTATCTGAAATTATTTCATATATCTTATCTTTTTTATTTTGATTTTATTTTTGGATTATTTTATTCTATAAACTTAACCAGTCAAATGATTTTATAACTCGTAAAAAAAGAATTCGGTGAATATAAGTAAAATGTATATTAGTCGTTTTTAAATGAAAGATGGTATACTGTTCAGTATGCAATTGATTAAAATGAAAATATATGTTATTTTTTTCACAGTAATCATTTGATTAGTTCACCATAGGAATAAGTATATAGATATTAAATTTTGAGATACGGTTAGTTTTAATAAACGAATGAAAACTTGTGTTATTGCTTCTGTTTGTAAAAAAAGAATTAAAAAAATTCGTAATTGTACCGTAAAAAAACAAAGTAATTTGAATTTGAAATCGTCTTGTTCGATTCGATAGTCAAATTTTTCGATGATAATGAAAGAATGGTTTAGGTCGAAGGTTTGTTAGTTGTAAATGCATGCTAGTAGTAACACTATGGGGTTACCAATGGTTATCTTGCTTGGAAGCTCCCTATGCTAACGGTAAATCAAGGATTTCTTTTAACGAGCATTAATTGTTTTTGCGATAGCGAGAATGGCCTTAGTGGGACGGTTAAACCTAACGGCTTTTACCGCTCGATATTGCCTGTCGAGCACCATGTAAACGGCATTTCTCGAGACTACAACCGAGACGCATTTAACGTCTTTCCTATTGTTTATATTATATTTTCATTACTTAGACATCCTTTTTATTCAAATTACTAAATAAAAAAAAAGAATAGAACACTTTTTTACCATTAAACTAATTCATACATTATTTATCTATGATAATTTTAAATCATATTATATTTTCTCCCTTAGATAATAAAAATGACGAGATTCATTTTTATATTTAATTGTTTAACAAATGATTTCAATTTACTAATAGAATCTATGCATTCCCACTAATTCGTTTAAAAAACATTTTATTTATCTTGCGATAATTTTTATTCCAGTTATCGAATAAAAAAAAAATTACTAATCGCGTAAATTAAACTAATCATTTTCCTGAATTTCCCATCATATTATTATACAATTTTAAAGATAAAAAATAATAGATATTAATTCGAACAGAATTTCCTAGTTAATTGTTTCGAATGATTTTAATTCCTTTAACAGAATATACGCCACCCTTTCTAGCAGTTCACGTTGGAGAGAAAGATTAGAAGCGGCTAGGTTACAGGGGGTTGAAAATTGTCGTAGAATAAGAAGAAGAAGAAGAAGAAGAAGAAGGTAAGGGATTATAAGGGGGAGGAATAACACGTAAGAAGAAGGAGGAAGAAAGGGATTCGGTAATGGTATACAGCGGGTGAACACAACTCTTTGGCCCATAGATCAATGGTTGGCAATTATTGTAAGTTCATTAGAGCAAGCCTGCGTTTCTACCATACTCTAAACCCTCCCTCCTAACCCTTTTCTCTTCTTCTTCTTCTTCTTCTACCCCGTACTTCTCTTTTGCTGTCTCGCCAAACTCCACGAATACACCAGGTTCGTTCCGACCTTCTCCATCTTCTCTCAAACCCTTCGTCCCTTTACCATGTTCCCAATGGATAGAAGAAGAAGAAGTAAGAAGTTTCTTCCTCTGTCGTGTAGTACAATTTTCCCCTCCCCTTTTCCCACCCACCACCCCTTCATTCTCTATCTATCTATCTATCTATCTATCTCTCTTTCTCTCGTTAACATTTCTATCCAACCTTCTATTCAAATTCAACCCTTCCTTGTCTTTTCGTCGAGTCCGAGTCCAACCCTTTGCCTCTAGCCCACCTCACCTCAACACCACCACCACCACCCAACCTCACCCAACCTAAAATCCCCCTGACTATTCTCGCGGACCTGAAATTGCGACATTCCGCGCGAAAACGCCGAAACTATTTGACTCCGTAATTTGTGATTGTAGTTTATTGTGCGGATAGACTAACGGACCCTTCTCGGTACCATGGCAAAAGCGTTGCGTTAGTGTCACAGCTACCAACTATCGTATGTACACCACTCTCTCTCTATCTTTCTATCTTTCTATATTTCCCTCTTTCTCTCTTGATTCGACCAACTCTTCGAGCTTAAACGATTTCTAGCTGTTAGATTCTGTTACCTTTTGTTAGAGGAGGATCGTTGTCTCAAAAAGAGAGAGAATTACAAGACTTAATTACTCTTTGAACTTTGCTGTTCTACGCTGTAATTTTAGGTTTTGTTTTTTTGAAGTTATACTTCTTTTGGCGTGTTTAAAAAAGAATGATAAGAGTGATATCTTTTTATTATATTATTGATATTTCATACGTAAGCTACTTTCTTCAATAGTTTTAGATAAGTATGCGGATCAAAATTTTTTATTCTAATTAAAAACCGTAATACTAAAAGAAAAAAACTCTATTTTAAAGTTCTATCTATGCATTTAAATATCATTTTTTAATAATAAGCAATATAATAACTTTCTTTAACTAATGTAACTTTTGTATAGAATTCAAATGAATTACTATGCGAATAAAATGCAGCTGCGGTTACAAACAATAAAAAATGCATGAATCTGTTAAAAGTTAAAAATAATATCATTACTTCTTAAACAAACAAATATTATAATTCTTTAAATAAATATTGATTCAAAGCATTAGAAAACTTATTCTCTCAGCATAGATATTCAATCATTAACTGAAAGAGAGAGTACATTATTTTTAACAACGATGACAAAAAGTCAATGGCACTACAATCATTAATGATTTTAAAACACGTTATTTTCCTTTTCATCTTAGATTATTGTGCTCTGTTTGTCATTTTATATATGTTAATATTTCATAGATATACTACTTTGGTTTCTAAAAGATTTTTAATAAGTATGCGGATCAAAATTTTTTATTCTAATTAAAGACCGTAACTAACCAAAGAAAATGACTATTTAGGCATTTTATCTATGCATTTAAATTCCAATTGATAATAATAAAAAATATAATAACTTTCTTAAACTAATGTAACTTTTGTAAAGATATTAAGTGAATTACAATGCTAATAAAATATAGCTGCGGTTACAAACAATAAAAAATGCATAAATCTGTTAGAAATAAGATCATTGCTTCTTAATTAAACAAATATTATGATTCTTTTAATAAATATTAGTTCAAAGCATAAAAAAACTTATTCTCTCTGCATAGATGATAAGTCGACTAACTGGAAGGGAGAGTGCATTATTTTTAACAACGATGAGAAAAAGTCAACGACACAAAAATCATTAAAGACACAAAAAGACGTTATTTTAATTTTTATCACAGATTATTGTTCTTTGTTTGTCATTTTATATATTTTAATATTTCATAGATAATCTACATTGGTTTCTAAATGATTTTTAATAAGTGTGCAGATCAAGATTTTTTATTCTAATTAAAGACCGTAACTAACCAAAGTAAAAGACCATTTAAGCAGTGTATCTATGCATTTAAATTTCATTTGTAAATGATAAACAAAATAAAGACTTTTTTTAACTAATGTAACTATTGTAGAGATTTCAAGTGAATTACTATGCGAATAAAATGCAGTTGCGGTTAGAAACAATAAACAATACATGAATCTTTTTAAAAGTTAATAATAGTAATCAAGCATTTTAAATAAACAAATATTATCATTCTTTTTAAAAAAACTGATTTAAAACATTAAAATACTTATTCTCCTCGCATAGATGATTATTCATTTTACTGGAAGAGAGTGCGCATTATTTTTTACAAAGATAAGAAAAAACCAACGAAACTAAAATCATGAAAGATTTTAAAAGACGTCATTTTCTTTCTTATTTTAGATTATTGTGCTCTGTTTGTCATTTTATATTTAAAATAGCTCATAGATAAATGACTTCTTGTTTTTAAATAGTTTTTAATAAGTATGCGGATGAAAATTTTTTGTTCTAAATAAAGACTGTAATTAACCAAACTAAAAGACTATTTAAGCATTGTATCTGTGCATTTAAATTTTATTTGCTAATAATAAGCAATATAAAGACTTTTTTTAACTATTGTAACATTTGTAGAGATTTTAAATTAATTACTTTGCGAATAAAATGCAGTTGCGGTTAGAAACAATAAACAATACATGAATCTATTTAAAAGTTAATAATAGTAATCAAGCATTTTAAATAAACAAATATTATCATTCTTTTTAAAAATATTGTTTTAAAACATTAGAATACTTATTCTCCTCGCACAGATGATTAAACATTTTACTGGAAGAGAGTGCGCATTATTTTTTACAATGATAAGAAAAAACCAACGACACTAAAATCATGAAAGATTTTAAGAGACGTCATTTTCTTTCTTATTTTAGATTATTGTGCTCTGTTTGTCATTTTATATTTAAAATATTTCATAGATAAACGACTTTTTTTTTTTAAATAGTTTTTAATAAGTATGCGGATGAAAATTTTTGATTCTAATTAAAGATCGTAACTAACCAAAGTAAAAGACTATTTAAGCATTGTATCTTTGCATTTAAATTTTATTTGGTAATAATAAGCAATATAAAGACTTTTTTCAACTATTGCAACATTTGTAGAGATTTTAAATTAATTACTTTCGAATAAAATGCCGCTGCGGTTTGAAACAATAAACAATACATGAATCTATTTAAAAGTTAAAAATATTAATAATACATCTTAAATAAACAAATACTATCATTTTTTTAAAAAACATTGATTTAAAGCATTAGAAAACTTATTCTCTTTGCATAGCTTAGCAATTTTTTTATTAGAAAAGAGAGTGCAACATTTTAAACAACGATATGAAAAAACCAACGACATTATAATCATGAAAGAATTTACATGACGCTATTTTCTTTTTTATTTTTAATTATTGTGCTCTGTTTGTTATTTTATATTCATAATATTTTATAGATAAACGATATTTTGTTTTTAAATAGTTTTTAATAAGWRTGCGGATCAAAATTTTTGATTCTAATTAAAGATCGTAACTAACCAAAGTAAAAGACTATTTAAGAATTTTTATYTATGCATTTAAATTTTATTTGTTAAKAATAAACAAAATAAAGACTTTTTTTAACTAATGTAACTTTTGTAGAGATTTCAAGTTAATTACTATGCGAATAAAATGCAGTTGCGGTTAGAAACAATAAACAATACATGAATCTATTTAAAAGTTAAAAATAGTAATCAAGCATCTTAAATAAACAAATTCTTTCATCCTTTTAAAAAATATGGATTTAAAGCATTAGAAAACTTATTTGCTTTGCATAGCTTAGCAATTTTTTTATTAGAAAAGAAAGTGCAACATTTTAAACAACGATATGAAAAAACCAACGACACTATAATCATGAAAGAATTTAMATGAYGCWATTTTCTTTTTTATTTYTAATTATTGTGCTCTGTTTGTTATTTTATATTCATAATATTTTATAGATAAACGATATTTTGTTTTTAAATAGTTTTTAATAAGTGTGCGGATCAAAATTTCTGATTCTAATTAAAGATCGTAACTAACCAAAGTAAAAGACTATTTAAGAATTTTTAATTATGCATTTAAATTTTATTTGTTAATAATAAACAAAATAAAAACTTTTTTTAACTAATGTAACTTTTGTAGAGATTTCAAGTGAATTACTATGCGAATAAAATGCAGTTGCGGTTAGAAACAATAAACAATACATGAATCTATTTAAAAGTTAAAAATAATAATAATGCATCTTAAATAAACAAATACTATCATTCTTTTTAAAAAAATTGATTTAAAACATTAGAATACTTATTCTCCTCGCATAGATGATTAATCATTTTACTGGAAGAGAGTGCGCATTATTTTTTACAAATATAAGAAAAAACCAACGACACTAAAATAATGAAAGATTTTAAAAGACGTCATTTTCTTTYTTATTTYWRATTATTGTGCTCTGTTTGTYATTTTATATTYAWAATATTTYAWAGATAAACGAYWTTTTGTTTTTAAATAGTTTTTAATAAGTGTGCGGATCAAAATTTTTGATTCTAATTAAAGATCGTAACTAACCAAAGTAAAAGACTATTTAAGAATTTTTATTTATGCATTTAAATTTTATTTGTTAATAATAAACAAAATAAAGACTTTTTTTAACTAATGTAACTTTTGTAGAGATTTCAAGTGAATTACTATGCGAATAAAATGCAGTTGCGGTTAAAAACAATAAACAATACATGAATCTATTTAAAAGTTAAAAATAGTAATMAWGCATYTTAAATAAACAAATAYTATCATTCTTTTTAAAAAWATTGWTTTAAAACATTAGAATACTTATTCTCCTCGCATAGATGATTAATCATTTTACTGGAAGAGAGTGCGCATTATTTTTTACAATGATAAGAAAAAACCAACGACACTAAATTCATGAAAGATTTTAAAAGACGTCATTTTCTTTCTTATTTTAGATTATTGTGCTCTGTTTGTCATTTTATATTTAAAATATTTCATAGATAAACGACTTTTTGTTTTTAAATAGTTTTTAATAAGTATGCGGATGAAAATTTTTTATTCTAAATAAAGACTGTAATTAACCAAAGTAAAAGACTATTTAGACATTTTATCTATGCATTTAAATTCAATTTGATAATAATAAAAAATATAAAAACTTTTTTAAACTAATGTAACTTTTGTAGAGATATCAAGTGAATTACAATGCGAATAAAATGTAGCTGCGGTTACAAACAATAAAAAATGCATAAATCTGTTAAAAATTAAAAAACAGATCATTGCTTCTTAATTAAACAAATATTATAATTCTTTTAATAAATATTAGTTACAAGCATAAAACGACTTATACTCTCTGCCTAGATGATAAGTCAACTAACTGGAAGAGAGAGTGCATTATTTTTAACGATGAGAAAAAGTCAATGACACTAAAATCATTAATGACTTTAAAAGACGTTATTTTCATTTTTATCTTAGATTATTGTGCTCTGTTTGTCATTTTATATATTTTAATATTTCATAGATAATCTACATTGGTTTCTTAATGATTTTTAATAAGTGTGCAGATCAAGATTTTTTATTCTAATTAAAGACCGTAACTAACCAAAGTAAAAGACTATTTAAGCATTGTATCTATGCATTTAAATATTATTTGTTAATAATAAACAATATAAAAATAATGCAGTTTATAACATTGTTCAATCTTTTTGAGACTACATTCTTATTCAATATTAATTTAATAAAAGAAATAAAGAAACAAATTATAAAATTCATCGTCTATTAAAAGTCCTACTAAAGCAACACTTTTTGCGATAGCCTAGCTATTTCGTAAGAAAGTGACTTGCGGTCGTGGATAAAATAAAATACAAAATCTCGCTTTGAGTATCACGAAGTAGAATATTCATTCTTCTCTGTAATCTTCGTAACGATGTCGCGGGTGCCGTAACACTGTAAATTACTGGATCAATGCATTTTAAAAACAATTTCGTTAGTTTCATCTTAGACTCCATGATACTGATTGTATAAGAATATTAAACGGTATTTCTAAAACGCGTTCGAATTAGATTAAATGAAACAAAAACACGTAAGAATGACGATTGAGAAGTGAAAGATACGGTGATGAGTCGAGTAGGGGAGTGGGCGGATATAAAAGTAGGGTCTCCTCATACTAATCAAAAATTTCAATCAGCAAAATGCGTTACGTCTTCGTATCTTTTCATTTAAAAAAAAAAAAAAAAGAATAAATCGAGGTTGAATGGGGAAAAAGGGTCTAATGGGAAAAGAGAGAACATAAATAAAAACGAATCAGGGACAATGTGATTTGCTAAAGTACATTGGAATATTTTTCGCGATTAGTACACATCGATAATTTGATCTAATCAAAATATAATAATGATATGTATGACATAAAAAAGTAATAAAAAATAATTCGCAATATATTGCATCAATAACAAATGTGTATGAATACAAGTGATATTAATATATTAATATTATTCTTACTAAATTAATAATTAAACGTTCCATAAACAACCCTTTCCTATCTAAAAAAAAAAAAAACTAAACGAAATAAATTTACCAATAAGTTACAAACAAAGATTAGAAGTCTTTTGGATTACCGTAAAATAAGATTTCATTCTCGTTGAGTTTCTCTAGAATAGTACAAGATAAAGAAAGACATGGAAAGAGAGAGACAGAGAGAGAGAGAGAGAGAGAGAATAGATTTGGTTGAAACGGTGAAGGAAGAAAAGAGGGATGGAATTAGAAAGAGAAAGAAAGAAAGAAAGAAAGAAAGAGTGAGTGAGAGAGAATGATGAGCAGGAGGGGGAAATGTACCAAAGAGAAATAGAAAGAGAAAACGAACGAACGAACGAAAGAGAGAAAGAGAAAGAGAAAGAAAGAGAGAGAGAGAGAGAGAGATGCAAGCCCCTTCGAGCAGACTGGTAGTTAAAAGTTACAAGATGATTCGTTGAGTAATCCTAGACCGTTTCCAGACGGTTGCAAATTGCAATCGTGAACGCCGCGATAATTGTCGCGCCAGTTCGCGTAATGACAATTTTCATTCGTGTCGTCACACGGCTAGGGCAAGCAAAAGGTGGGAGGTTTAACGGAGGGGTGAGAGAGGAGAGGAGAGGATTTGCAGAGGGAAAGAGGAGAGACGGTAATTTCCCTATTGCATCTTTCGAGGCATCGTTATTATTGTATGCACGTATAGACAACTCGAAAACGGTGACGGCCCTTCCCTTCCCTTTTCCTTTCCTTTCCTTTCCTTTTCCTCGACTACCACACCCCCTTAAACCCGCCCACCCCCCCCAACACTTTCATCAAACCTCTCTCACTCTCTTCAATTCTTACTTATTAACTCGGGAGTTTATCTAAATTGGAGGAAATATTGTAAGTGGAACGTCTCTTAAAAATAATCGTTCCCCGATGTTGCGGAAGATGATATCTTTTTTTCGCAAATTTGTGTTATTTCGTAAAATGCTTAAAGAAATAATTAAAGAGATATGTAATAGAACGTTTTGTGTACCGCGATGAAATTGTTCATTTTGTTTTTGCATTTATCGTTTTGAAATGTTATAATTTTCGTATACAATATATTTCTTTTGTTTATTAAACGAGTCTTCGTTTAATCGAAGTAACAGAAAAAATAATTAACCAAATAATTTAATCAATTGTTCTTTTTAGAAATTGTATGTAATACACGTTTCTATATTTAATTCGCGTATACGTGTACGTGTTTTTAATTGGTATACGAATAACATACATTTATAATCCTTTAAGAATATTTATTTTTTAACTACTGCATAAAATAATGTAACGTTAAAGATTTATATTAAATATTGATAATAAATTATGTGTACGACCGTGTGTGCTGTTAAAGAATGTACGCATAGATACAACTAATACGAATAACAGTTTAAACAAATTATCAATCATTATTAAAAAATGAAGATAATAAAACATTGTACCAAATACTTAATATAAATAATAAAATGCACAATACCTTTTACAGGAACACGTTGAAAAACATCCGTGTGTAATGTATCCAATATTCACTGGTCACTGTATCCAATATTCACTGATCACTGTATCCAATATGCACTGGTCACTGTATCCAATATGCACTGGTCACTGTATCGAATGTAAAAAAAAAAAACACACTCACGCACTTCATTCGTAAAAAGAAAATGTATTAATACAATAATTATAACACGGAATACATTTAAACACGTCTGTTCGTTACCAACGCGAATATAAACTGAAAGCAAAGGGAAGGGAACGGGGGTAGGTTAAAATTATTCAAAAGTACATTACCTCGGTTGTTGAATGTTTTGTTTATAAGCGCTTCCCTCTCTCTCTCTCTCTCTCTCTTTCTTTCTCTCAGTCTTCCGCAGGTGTGCGTCTTGTTGTTGTTTTTTTTCTAGTAAGAATCTCGTCGCCGAACTTTGTAAACACAGCGACCTTTATCTACGTAACATTCGGTATCCATCGAATGTATTGTGCAGTAGTTCTCAGTTTTCCAGTCTTTTCCGAACCTCGGTAGATGTAACATCGATTTATTTAATAAGTCAATTATTTATTTCGCGTTATTCGTATACGCGTGTGCTTCTTTTTTTGTGTGTGTGCAAGTGTTATGCATATATATATGCAGATGTATGTGAAGTGTTGAAAAGTGACATATACATGTGCGTGTGTGTGCATTACTGGATACATGGATACACATATATGGATACGCGCATGCACGAGTATTGGATATCTGCATACAAAGGTAGGAATTTTTTTCCTATTGCGATAGATTTTTTTAACAGCACCAGAGAAGGGGGAGAGTATTGTACCAATGTTATCGTTACTTTTTAGGATTTTTAAGAATATTATTTAACAGTTTAAAAAATTCGTTGTTTTTTATTTGAATATTTAATATAAGAAATATATTTATTCAAACAAGATATAAGAATCACAGTGCCAGTGGAGAGTTTAAATTAACTATAAAATTTATGTTTTATTTTTTAATAATAGAATTGCAGTTATAGTTATTTATACTTTTTTTTTTGTCATTCTTCGCGAATAAATAAACTTACATACAATTAAAAAATTTGATTAGAATTTTAATTAGAGTATCAACGAACGAAATAAGTCAAAAAAAAAAATACAATTAGATATAATAATTAAATAGAAATAAAAACAAATATATATATAAAAGTTAAAATAACGATAACAATTACAATGAATTTACTCGAACAATGATCGTCATTATTTTCCCCCTTCAACAAATTAATATCTAATTAATTAATTATTGAAAATAAATCTGCGTATTGCGAATAATCGTTGCGAATTAATTTATAAAATAAATAATATATAAAAAGTGATAAATTATATTGTTGAAATAGATCTTAACCGAGTTATTTCGTTGACAAAGAGTTTCCAAAGTATTAGTATGGTCGTGTATGTGCACGCGTTTATGTAAAATGATAGTATGTGGTGACGTGTCGTGCACGCTTGGCAATAAATAATAAATAATTCTTAAAACAGTCGTGGTAGAGGTAGGAGGGAAGGGGGAGGGGTGGGTTATACATCATCGTGTCATTTTCTTCGAGGTATATCCACGACGTCATCGTTGTGTTACCGTTGTCTTTCTTCCTTTTCTTCTTCTTCTCTCTCTCTCTATCTCTCTTTCTCTCTCTTTTTCTCTCTTTCTATTCCTTTGCAAGGAGTAGTTTTGTTACTCTGAGACATTGTGGAAGGTACGACGTGGCAGAAAATTTATCGATGCTAATTTCCCAACGCCCGTGGTCCTCGTTGAATTCGCGAAAAAGAATTGTTATCTTCTTTCTTTCTTCTCATTTTTATTTTTTTTCTATTTTACATGTATATATATATATATATTTTTTTTTTTTCTTTCGTTTACGTTTTCCTGAGGTTTTACTTGCAAGAAGAAGAAGAAGAAGAAGGAGAAGAAGAAGAAAGGTGGTCGGTTCGGTTTTTTTTCGGTTAAATTCGGGTTTTCTAAAGCTCCTTTTTTAAATCTTCTTCTTTTATCTTTTTTTATTTTTTTTTTTATCCCTCCCTTCTCTTTCTTGTTGCAACGAGAAGGAGCTTAAATGGGTGACACGAGGCGACGTGTCAGAACAATTTGGTACTCGCGGGGATAGGAAAATTTAAGCTACACACAGTTTCCGAGTATAACTTCCTTTTTTTTTTCTATTTTTTACTATATTTTATTTTAACAACAAGCATGCTTGTTTTATTTATAGTAAGATCTTTTATTCATTTATTGTTCTACCTCGTCCTTATTTTATTATCTACGTTACTTTATAGATTTATTTTGTCACGTTTTTTATTCGATTTAATATGCAATTAATGCTGCACTTATATACATTTCAATTTTTTTTTCTCTTGATAATTTATTTTTTTTGTTACAATACAATTGTGTCCAGAATATAATCGTTTTAATTTATAATTATTAAGATAAAATTATAACAAACTTAATTCATGCAGTCAAAAATAATTTGTTCCTTTTTTTGTTAAACATTTAAACCGATACTAATAATATCTTGTTCGAGTAAATTAACAGCAATTAAATGCAAATGCACTTTTTACAGAAAAAATTTTGTAAACGAATGCATAAAAACATGTTTAACTTAAAAATATAGATGAACACTTGACTTAAATCGATAATAATAAATTTTCCAACGATCGCGTAGTAAGAAATAAAATAAAATTTGACGATGACAACTGTTGACGCGTTTCGTAAAATAAAATTTAAGATTTTCATCGTAGTGGGTTTTTTTTTGTAGTGCAGAAAACAGCTGGATATGTAGGTTACGTCGATTCGTTCGTTCGTTCGTTCATTCGTTCAAATATCATCGTTGACATTTTATTATTATCGTATCACCCCTTCCTTTGCTAAACTCTCCCACCCCCCCTCACTACCCCCTCCCTTCCCTATGAAGCTTTCGCATTACTGTCATTAACGCCGGGCGTGCTGCCTATTTTCACTCTCGGTCCTCTCTCGCGTTCGTCGCGGTCGTAGCATAATTAAATACGAAACTGTAAAGCGCTTCACCGAGTCTTGGGCTGCCCTGAATTTAGCAACATCTAATTTCCCCTTCTACAAACCTCCCCCTTCCCCCCGTCCCTCCCCACACCCACCTAATTTCTACTCTCTTACCGAAACACTTTTACCAATGCAACGCAGCGTTAAACTCTTGAAGTCGATGCAAGCAACCAACCAACCAACTCTGATGATGGAATCTCATTTCTTATTTTTTTTAAATTAATTTCATATTAGGAATAATTAAATGATAATTGTTGGGAGTATTTGAAAGATGAGTCGTATGAAAAGGGTTTAGATTTCTAGATAAATGTATTTAAACAAACAAATGTGAGATTGGTTGCATGTTGTTGCACTTTATTATAAGTTATGCAAATAATTATTGTATTATTATTCGATGTTGAGTAGATGCATCACACGTGATTTGTATGTATTTTATTTTGTGTTTGATATTTTGCTCAATGCAACGTGCAACTTTTTTTTCTCAAAAATGCACACATTTGTAAACATAAATAATTTTTCTACCAAAATCACATTGTTTATATTTGATATTTAATTCGAGATGCAACATATACATTTGATTAATCCCAAAATAAATGTTAATAATTAAAAAATTGAACGATTGTATATAATATTCAATTAAAATAATATATCACAATCGCGACTCATTATTTCTCCTAAAGATTATTATTATACATAGAAACAATTTTTTGACGATCTAAACTCTTGGTAATTGTTATAACAGTTTCCATCATCAGACGATTAAATTCCTTTTGATTATGTTAAGATTCGATCGGCACGAACAAAGGCTTAAATCGCGAAAGCAATTTTCTCGGCTCGATACTGTAAGGTGCAAGCGAGTTTCCATCGATTCTTACAGGAGGTGGGGAAGAAGAAGAAGAAGAAGAAGAAGAAGAAGGAGAAGTAAGTGGGAGGGAGGGAGGGGGTTATAGTAAAAGCAGTTTACACCGCTTACACAATAAGATCCTTTAAGAGGAAAGCAAAAGCCTAATCGTAAGAGGGTAGAGGAGGGTAAAGAAGGATAGAAGGGTGGCTTGGGGGAGGAAGGGAGGGGATGAGGAACAAGCAACGATGCTCTACGTTTTTGCCATAGTCGTTGTCGTCACCATCACCGTTGTCGTCGTTATTATAATAGTAGTAGTAGTGGTGGTGGTATAGTGTCGGCAAATTCGTCGAACTGGAGGTGCTGAAAACCTATTAACTGCCAGTCAATAAACAAAGGAACGTTTTGGGCGATATAATATTGATTAATGGGGAGGTTAAGGAAGCGTGGAGGCGTTTAGTCGAAGTTCTCTCTAAGGCATCACGTAGAAAGAGAGAGAGAGAGAGTAAGAATGAGTAAGAGTGAGTGAGAACTCTCTTAGAAGAAGAAGAAGAACAGGGAGTGAAGCCAAGTACGAGGATGTCAGATGAACAGAGAAAGAAAATGAAGGGTGAGAGAGAGAGAGAGAGAAACCTGGCACGAGTCTCTGTGTATATGTTTATGTATTATATATATATATATAATTGTGTGTGCAAGGGTGTGTTTATATATGTGTATGGTTTTGGGGTATTTGTGTGTGTATGTCGAGCGATTATCGAATTTCCTCTACGTTACAATGAGGTCCTATTAACTCCCACCCCCTTTTGCAGCACCCGTTTTACCCCGATACACAATCCCCCCCGCCCCTTTCCTCCTCCTTCCCACCCCATCGCTTTTGTGTATTGTTAAGTCTATCCGCATTAAGCGATCCATAATGCGGAGTTACTACTCTTCGCGATAAATCGTTTCAAATTTCCGCGTCCGTTACGGATATCACCCCCCTTTCAAAAGTGCACCCTACCCCCTCTAGCCCCCACCCAACACCTTTTATCCCATAGTTGCAATTCGAATCTATGCTGTGCGACGAATTCGTTTCGACGAAAGTTTTGTTTCTTTTTTCTTTTTATCCACTAGGAGAACGGATTTTTCATTTCAATTGTAGAATATATACACGCGTTTAAATATTATTAAAAAAATGTAATTTTTGTTCGTGTATTTGTTATCGTGTTTTTATAAGAAATGATGCATTGAACGATGGATTATTATAAATTTGTATCGTATTCGATAATATATACTATCGTTTATTTTCTATTTTTATTAATTTTATAATTTTATATTTAAAATGAATAATCTCGTTGGTAGAAATATTTGTATAAACGAATACTTATTTTTGTTCTTCTTAAAAAAAAAAAAGAAAGATGTAATATTTAGATTATTTAAAAATAATAATATATTAATAAAATAGATATTGTTTAATACATAAGTCTAAGTACTTGCATCATTTTATTTCAAAAAGTATGCAACATTAATATTGAAAAATTATAATTGAACAAATAATTGATTACATTTCACCAACATAAAAATATAACATTTAGAAAAAAAAGAATAAGACATTTTTTGCAATAATAATAATAAAGTAAGACATTGTTAATAATAATATATATATATCTATATAAATACTTAGGTTAGTTCTTTGTCAAAAGGTATGTCATTTTTAGGTCGCATCTTGAAGAAAGAAGAGTTTCTAGTAGTAGTAGTAGTAGTAGTAAAAAGTCAGTGTCGGCATTCTTTCGTTAAGGTTATGTAGGTATTTGAGAGCTTTGAGAAGGGGTGGTAGGACGTAAAGTTCGCCTGCCTGCCTGCTTGCTTTGCTTTGCTTGCTGGGTGGCTGGTGGATACGCGATTTGAACTAGTAGACAGAGCTTCATGCTCTAATTTCTCGTTTGCGTTTCATACTAAAAAAGGAATGATTCCCCCCTTTTATCTTTGAAGAGGCCCAACTATCTTTCGCGAGCCTGAAGCACGGCACACACACTCGAGCTACGACGATGCTCTAGAATTCCAGATATACTACGAGAAGAAGACCCCTATTTTTCTTCCTTCTTCTCTATCTCTCTTCTTTTTCTTTTCTTTTCTTTTTTTTGTCTTCATTTTTTCTTCTTCTACTAATACTACTACTACTACTATTACTATCTAGCACCGTTCTGTATTTCTGTAATGTTTTTTTTTGCTTTTCCACCCCCTCATCACCACCCCCACTTGTGTTTTGTCTTAGCATTTTCTTTTTTCCATCATCGTTTTCCAACTATCTTTATCTATTTCTCCATCTTCATCTGAATCTTCATCTTCTTCACGTGAAGCTTCATCTTCTTCATTTGAAGCTTCTTCTTCGTATTCCTCTTCGTCCTGGTTTTTTTTTCTTTTCCTTAACCTCGTATCTTTCTCTCTTTCTTACATCGTCTTTCTACTCAATGTGCTTTTTTTTTCTTTACCCCTCCCGTTCTCGACGTTGTTTGCTGCAGAAAACTGTCCAACCTCTTTCGAGAGGGGTACCAATTAGATGCATTTTTCCTTAGAGGATTTCAACCTCTACATAGCGTTTGCCGAACGCTTCTTAGTTTCTCTTTTCCTACGTTTCTTTCCTCAGGACGCTTGGCAATAATTGAAAATATTTGTCCCTTCTTTTCTCTCTCTCTCTCTCTCTGAGAGAGAGAGAGAGAGAGAGAGTTTCCTTTTTCTTGTAACTGTTCTTGCTTCTATCGACTCGTTCGAATGAAGAAGGGAACATTGGATAAGAAGAAGAAGAAGAAGAAGTAGTAGTAAATGGTAGGGAGGAGTAAAAGGAGGAGGTGGAAGAGGGACAGGAGGGGGAGGGGGAGTAGAAGGAAGAGGAACGAATGTTGAGAAGAAAAACGAGACTCGCCTTTCGCAAGAATTTCACCGGCTGCTTGCAATCCTACCGGTCGCTATTATTTCAGAGTACAACCAGTTTAATTGCGAACTGGTCGACCTGTCGCAACGTTGGACTCTGTAACACTCGACGAGAAGGATGCTCTTCTACGGGGATATCGTATTGCGAAAGTTAAAACCAACTTAGAGATTAACGTCACGAATGTTACAGAATATACGTTATATATCTTTAACTTCGCAAATCATATTTTACGAAAATATCATTCGTATTATTATTGCTGATACTGGACGTCGATATATAAAAGTATAAAATAATATTAACACATGCATATATGTTATCTTGAAAATAATGATCGAGATTCACATGGTTGATTGATATTTGTCCAAAATGAACCTAAATATTCAATCCTTTTCACCATTTATTTGGTGTAATGTCAAATCCCCATTGACATTCCCCAATTTCGATCTTCCACACGGTAACATATGTGAACAAATTAATAGAAATTAATAGAAAAGAAAAAAAGGTGAGGATGGGGTAACAAAAAAAAGAAGAATGAAAATAATATAAAACGAACAACAATAGAGTCGAATGCACTTCCTTTGGTGGATCTTTTTTTGAAGTGTCGAACAACATCGTTTGCAATCATTCCGGAAGCTTTGTCAAGGATCGGAGTTGACTCTGCAGATGCAGAGGGGGTTAAAAAAAGAAAGGAAAAAAAAAAAAGAAACAAGTAGAGGCAAGTGAACACAACACTGTTACCATCCGCAGTCGTAGCAGAAGCTCGACTCGTCGTCGACTAGTCGACTGTTTTCTACGGTATTGAAGAGCCTCATTAGTGCTGTTTGTTATTGTTTGTAACCCGTACACTCGGAGTGAAAAAGAGCGTGATACGAGAGGGTGCCCGAGGTGTCGTGCGCGGTGATTCTGCTTGATTCTAACACTTCCTATATTTTCCACTCACCTAGAGGAAACGTCAACCGACAACCAACAAACCAACCAACTAACCCTTTCACCCTACTCCATCCAACATCATCCTCGCTATCCCTCACCCCTCTCTTTCTATCTGTTTCTCAACACCCCCGACCTCCCCATCCCTAACCCACCCACCCATCCTACTCAGGTTTGTGTTCACACCTCTTCTACCCGCTTGGACTACTTGTCCTCATTTTTGGTTTCCTTTTAAGCATGTTCCTCACAATGCGTGAAAGCTTGTTAAGTAGAAGCACACTTGGACTGATACACGGAAATACCTGGCTCTGACTACGAGTCATCCCGACTAAAATCAGCCCCGCGGATTGCGACCCCGAAATAGAGGCTTACCGAATAGTAAGAGTTCTCTCGTCTCATCTAGGTTCTCATGCAACAAATTCTATCCTAAATATGTATATCCAATGTAAATTTGTTTACTATTACATTATTTGTTTTGTATTACATTATTTCTTACTATTTGTTTACTATTTATTATTTCTAAACAAATATCATAATTGGAAGTATGCAAATCGATACAATGGGTTTTTAGCAATATTTAAAAATGATAAAAAAAAATGATATCGATTAAAAAATTCGTTTAGATTCATCGTTAATATTATGCATACATACACGAGCGTACTTTAAATATGCATACATTTAAAAAATTTTTTTTATTATTAAGAAGATGTATAGCAACGAGGAAGATCATCTAAAAGCACCATTTGTTTTCAACCTTAGTTGGTGCAGACAATTACTGCACGTTTTCTTTTTTCCTGCACAACTTTCTCTATCTCTTTCTCTCTCCTCAACACCCTCATCTTACGATCCTCCGATTCCTCGGCTCCTCTCCCACCCTCTCCACCCCTTTTCACCCCACCTTCTCCTTCTTCCATCAGAGGCCACGTTCAACGTGGCGCGTGCTCCCGCAGTTATCTTGAGATTTGCTCCTCATTAGTCGGCGGCTGGTAAATATAAGACTCTGCTGCGTTATACGCCAAAGATTCTGAGAGAAAGAGAAAGAGAAAGAGAAAGAGAGAGAGATATTCAAAGGTACAGGACGCTAGAAGCGAAGAATCTTGTGTTTCTCTTCCTTTCTTAAATACCTTTTTTTTTGTCCCCCATCCCCTTTATTCTTCCTACCTCTTTCTATCCCTTTCCTTTTTCTCTTATTTCTTTTGGAAATTTTCTTTTTATTTTTTTATTTTCCCTTTCACAGAGAATGCAATCCGTACGCCGTTTACCTTACGGGCCAGGTTCCGTGGCCCTTTTTTTTCTTTCCCCCCCCCCTGTTTTTCTTAGTTTCTCCCCCCTGGCTCCTCATTTCTTCTTTCTCACATTTACCCTCGAGTTCAGGGTGGAATAACCGTGAATTTGTAGAAAAAGAAATCGCTAGTAAGATAGAGACCAAAGGGATCAGAGAAAAATCACGATGAAGGGGGTGAATCGAGGGGGGAGTGGTACGGGTAAGGGAAAAGGGGGATGGGCATGGGATATGGTAGAAAAAGAAAAAGAAAATGAAGAAGAAGAAGAAGAAAAGAAAGGGAAGGCCTTCTTCATTTAGCTGAGGCTAATGGTTCAGCCCCGGGAAGAAGGTTATTATACGGAAGTACAAAAGCGATACCTTTGCAATTAAGGGAATAGCCGTAAACCTTGGCGACTATGGTATACACACACACACATGTATACACATGTACGTAAAATACAGGCGCGTGCAACAGCCAAGTCTGATATGAGCACGCATATACACATATATATACACATATATATATTCGGGGATTGAAGTGGGGTGAGAAAAAGTGTTAGAGAGAAGGGATGATGGTGAGGGTTGGAGGAGGGATTGAGGGGGTGGGTGGTGCTCGCTTTGTTTGCCCAGTGAAACGACCTGAAAGGCTCTCGTTCTTGGTCCTCTCTCTCTCTCTCTCTCTGTTTTTCTTCTCTTATCGTTTGGCGTTCGTCATTCTCTCTTTCTCTTTAACGTTCTCTTAGTACGTGCAAGTTTGATGTCCTGCTAATTCTAAAGGAATGGGTAATCGCGCCCTCGCACCCACCGTTCTACGCGAACCTCACTCGAGTGGACACCCTCGACCCCTTTTTGCAAAGCAACAGACTGGGTCAGAGTTAAAAATTTCTTCTTCTTCTTCTTCTTCTTTTTTCATTTTTTTTTTGCTTTTTCTAAAAAAGCCTAAAAGAGCCTATTTTATTTCCTTCGACTAAAGGTACTTTGTTGTTTTTTGAGTTTATTGTTAAAGTATTTTGATGCAATGAGTACATTTTTCTAGGAAAACTCATTGATTGGCGTATTTTTGTTTAGAATGATTGTATGGGTTGTCTGATATAGAAGGGTTCAGATTAGAGAATTGAGAATCCGTTTGATTGACCAAATAGCAGATTCCAACTAATAGGAAACAACAGAGTGGTTCAGGTCTTATTATTCTCTGAATAATTCAACGAACGTCTTTGCACTTTCACCGGTATCTTCCGGGCAGAATACCCGCCAATACGTTTGAATGAATCCTACGGCGGGGAGGGAGTGGGGTAACTGGGTGGTTGTAAACACTTTGGCAGTTTCTCTCGTCCCGTGCAATTAAACGTGCAATAGCATCGAAACCAACACACACACAGAAAGATAAAGGAAAATCGAGAGTGAGATTGAGATTGAGAATTAATCGATTAGTATCGAACTGTTGATGATCTCTTAGATAGAATCATCAATCCAAGTAGAATCCCTCATCGAGTTGTCCCCGTCTAGTCATCACGGGAAGACCCTAAGTGGACAGGGATAAGGAGTAGTAGGTTCGTCGCGTGATAAGGTGTGAGTTATGCGAGTGCCGGATCTGCGTGAGGGCTTCACCAAAAGATAGATAGAGAAAGACATGGATAGAAATGACGGATGGAGGGGGTGGTGGTGATAGTATATGACGAAGGTAGTGGTGGTGGTAAGGGTTGGTTCGGGCGGCAGTAGGGTGTACTCATCCGTTGCAGTGCTGCAACTAATGAGACATCGCTAAAGGGCACGTGGGGTAGGTTGGGTGGGTTAGAAGGCACAGGACGGAATGTAAGAGAGGTGGTGGGGGGGGATGGATGAGGAGTGGAATGAGGGAAAGGCATATAGGCAGTGGTGGGTACAGGCGATACACTTCACCTGAGACTCCGTTGCAGACTGCAAGAGATAGACATAGACATAGACATAGACATAGATGACTATGACGACGTCAACGACGACGACGACGACGACGACGACGAGGATGAGAGTGCAGGCACAATTAAAACTGACGCTCCTAATGGCAAGTCAAACGCCGACGGGCTCAAGAGGTTCTTGACTTTCCAATGAAGCGATTGTTTCATATTCCTCTGCGTTCCTACCTACCCCTTTCGTTTCTCCTACTCCTACTCCTCCTCCTCCTCCACCTCTTCTTCTTCTTCTTCTTCCTCCTCCTTCTACTTCTCGTACTCCTCTTCTAGCACCACCACCACCTCCTCTTCTTCTTCTTCTTCTTGCTGCTGCTGTTGCTGTCTTCATCTATCGACCTAGCTTCTGCCTGTTCGCTTTATCCATCTCTATTCTTATCTCCCTCTTTCTCTATCTGTTCGTTCTATCATTCATCCACCCCCAGCCCCCCTTCTCTTCACCCCTTATCCTTTCTTATTCGGCGCCGACACACGATTCCTCCTCGTGCGACGTGATAGAACGAAAGAGAGGTTTGAAGTAGCACGAGTACGAGAAGGGAATAGAAAGTTTCGGCACGGATGAGGGATAAGGTTGAGGGATGAGAGAAATAGGAGGAACCTGGAGGTTGGGATTCGGGGTTCGGGGTTGGTTGGACCGATTCCGCGGAATACGCGGCACAACGGTGCACGTCAACTAAAGGTGTCTGTCCTTGACAGACATCACGCGATTTTACTCTACTCCGATAATTCCCTATTTCACCAAATTCCCCCCTTCTTCTCACTCACTCATTCACTCACTCACTCACTTTGTCTCATCCAATGACGAGACACAGACACTATTTCATTCATATCGAATTACGTCTACTGTTAAACTTACTTACATTTATATAACACAATTAACGAATATATTATTCTTTGAGTGAATAAAAAATATATAAAACAAGTAGAATAAGGAAGGTGGGCAAGTTCCCCCCCGAATCATTGTCATTGGATTCGTAAGAAAGTAATTTGATACAAGAACGAGGAAACTTGTACGACGACGACTCCGATACGCGGAGACAACATAGGGTGGAAGTGGTGTAAGAGGAAGTAAAGGTAGAAGAGAGTATGGGAGTAGAAGAAGAAGAAGACGAGAGAAGGGTGGATAGGAGGTGGAGGTGTAGGTGTAGGTGGAAGAGGAGGAGGAGGAGGAGGTCGGACGACGAACGGGTAGTAGTAGTCGGGGTTGGAAAGGTGGATACACAAATGCTAGATAGTAGCTCCAGGCGGGGCTTGATTATTTTCCGCTAGCTCGTTCATTCAGGTGGAGAGCGTGGCGCACGAGAGGTTCAATTGGAAACAGCAATCACTGCTCGCCTGTATTTTGTTCTCTTCTCGGGTGCAGCGAACTCCAATAATAAGCTTTCTCCTATATTGCCTCTTCAGCTTTCCCCTTCCCCTTTCCCTCCCCCTCCTCATCCTCCTGTTTCTCTCTTCTCTTCTCTTCTCTTCTTCTACCCCTGGCTGCTACTCCTCTTCCTATAACCCACCCCCTTCGATCCCAGCCGACGAGTCTCCGCAAAGCTCGGGCGAGCAACAGAACCACCACCACCACCACCCCCGAACCACCCACTTACTCGCTCACTCACCCTACTCTTACTTCTTCCATCCCTTTCCCACCAACCATCATACCATTCGACCCACGTCCCTCTCAAACTCTCCAACACTCTCTCGCAATACTCTTCCTTCCTTCCTTCCTTCCTTTCTTAGAGTTTCTAACGTTTCGTCTACGTACGTTTCAAACTTACAGCTACTGTCGTTTACTGAAATACACTCCTCACTCTATTTTACCCTCTTACTCTTCCCCCTCTTCCTCCTCCTATTCTTTTCTTTTCGTCTTTAGAAAGAAAACTTGTCTTCTCCTTTATCGAATTGGTTCGTAAGAATTCTGTGTGTGTGTGTTTGTACATTGGTTGTTAAAATATTTTTTTAATCATACAACCGATAAAAACTTTCCTCCCCCTAACATACAATTTATTCTATTATTTTATTTATACAAATATTCAAAATATCAGTTACTCTCGGTTGATACTAAAAGGGTAGATCTATACAGGAGTGTTAGGGGGTTGGGAATGGTTTAGGTCAAAGGACGAATAAGTAGAACGACGTCTGAGCGACATTGAAACCACGATGTAGGAATTGCTTGGACGTTTCGCATTGTGAATGAGTAGTTTCTCTCGTATAAGAGAGAAAGAGAACACTGATTTATTTATAGAAATATCGTTCCCTTTATTTATGCTCACGAGAAGTGGCTAACGTAAGCTGGCTCGCCCGTTCATTGTCTAAATCCCACTCTCTCTCTCTCTCTCTCTCTCTCATTCTCACTCTTTCTCACGTTTCCTAAAATATTATAGTTATTTCGGAAAATGGTGGTCAGACGAAACGAAATTCAGAGAATTAGAGAGAAAGAGAAAGAGAAAGATCTTTCCCTAGGAGGAGGAGAAGGTTGAGAAGGGGAAGGTGGTGATGGTGATGATGTTGGTGTTGGTATTGGTGTTGGTGTTGGTTGGTGGAGATGGAACATGAAGAGTAGAGACTGCACGGCACGTGAGCGAGGTGGCGCTATATCAAAAGACCAATTACAATAAATTCCGAGGACGCCGTTTACCGTGTTGGAACACGAAAGGACATTAATCCGAACTGGATGTCAGCGAGTTCGGTGATAATGAAACGAATCGGTTTTTATCGGTCTCGTGAGAATAAACTGACTATCCTAAAGTTCACCAGCCCTTCCCCTCCCCTCTCTCTCACTTTTACTCTCCTATCGTTCTTTTCTTACTAACCACGAAAATATCATCTCACATATAGTATAAAAAGTAGAAGAGTTCTGATGCATCATATGTTCGTAGATTTGTCGTAAAGTTCAACAAACTTTTGACATTTTCGTTAAGTTTCATTTCTACGTAATGGAATATATCTATTTTTATGTGATTTAAAATGTCACTAGTTGATCAAATAAATATACCATTAAATTTGGATTAATTTACAAATGAAAATTCTGTTCGTTTATGTTTATTTGTAAATGGTTAAACTAGGTTTAATAGTCTCTATAGGGGGGCATATGATATTAGTCCTAGTACACGATCATTTTCCTGGCCCTTTTACGAAGGAACAGGTTGGATAACGTCCACCGCATTGTGGCGTGCAATTACACGAGTGCCAAACTTCAACCCTTTCCCTTTTCTCTTACTATGCACACACACGTATATGTATATATACAAATGCATTTACTTTTGCAACCACCAGCTCATACTCTTACCCTTTTTTCACGTAAACGGTACATAAATACATCGATTCAATTCCGTTTCGACGGTGGAAACCCCTTCCTTCCCCTCTTACCCCCAACCCCCGAACCACCTCAATTCCCTGTTTGTCGTAGCGATCGTCCCTTCCTATTTTCTCTCTTTCTCTCTCTCTCTCATACTCTCTTCGTTTCTCTCATTCACTTTTGTACCTATCACGATTCCGCACTTTTGGTTGGTGCGTGCGCGCCCTTCTATAAAAATTTATCGACTGGCAAATTGTTTCACGCGGCGGTTCGGTGCGTACGGTTTTCGCGATTCCACGCAGATAGACGCAAAGTGACGAGTGTTTGCCGAACGTTGCAAGGGTGATAGGGTGGTGTGTATGGGAAGGGGGTAAACTTTAACGGACGTTTGATATTAGTTTTCTACGATTGATACAAAAGGGTCATCGAGGAAACAATCAAATAGTTTTCTTGAATTCGTCATTTTTCGTGTATGATTCTAAATCACACGTTTGATCATTATTAAGGGCATATTTCGAAACGAGGATTAATTTGTGATATGATTTTTTACATATTATATGAAATTCAATAGAAGATTAAATAAAATAGCATTTTTCGGTTGAACGTGCAACAATGAGATTAAAAAAACAAAAAAAATAAATGAAAAAGAACTCATTTAACTTGTCCCTCACTTTTATTCGTAACTAATTCCTATCTTTTCTCACTTCTTTTATTTTTCTTCCCTAATTCTCTTTCTCTCTCTCTCTTTTCATTAGATTCTTCAGTAATCGTGCTACGTTTCGTAACAGGAACAACAACGTTTCAATTCCAGAAAGAACGAGAACGCGTTCCCTCTACCCCTAAGTCCCCCTTCACTACTTGTTTAAGAATTCGATTTAATTTCAATTTCGAATGAAAGTATTTCATCTCATCAGCGTTAACTCGACGATTACTGAGTAAAGGTAGAAACACGTTAACCGATAAAACCCTAACAATAATTTCTCATAAAATAGTACGTTCTCTCACTCTCATGTCGAGTCCCATGGAAAAGTCAGCTACCCGAATCCCTTCCCATTCCCTTCCCATTCCCTTTCCTTTCCATTTTCCATTCGACTAACATAAACGTTCTCTGTACGAATTCGAAAGGGAAAACCTGTGAGAAGCCTAAACACCGCAAACCCTAAACGGCTCGATAATTTTCCGTTTAGTCGCTAAATAAATTCACCTGCTGCGTACAAACCTCTAACACACATAGAAACAGAATTTTAAGGATGAAGGGTCACCCTCCCCAGGTTCGTGGCAACAACATGGGCAAGGGGTCCATCCGAGTTTTGTATATCCTCGAGGAAAATATTCTCAATTTTATTTCCACTAGCGTTCATAGGGCCTACTACCAAAACTATTGTACATCGTTTTAGCAACCCTTATACCTAAAAAAGGGATGTCCAAGGTCCGTCGATTGCGATGGGCACCATTTAACGTGCGGCTACATTTCGAAGCTGAAGTAATCGAATTTGTTGGCGTCGTTTAAATGTGACACCCAACCCACCCACCTACTCACACGCGATAGTTGTCCGTGTAATTGGTACACACAACCTATTCCTCCTTTACCCCCTTCTCCTATAATCAAACCCTGTCTCGGTCCCTTCAAAATTTTCTACGGTTTTACTATCCTTCCTCTATTTGCTGTACACTTTAGCAAACGTTACGTTATTTAGTTCACTCTCTCTCACTCTGATCGTTGACGATAGCCAACAAGATAGAGAGAGAGAGAGAGAGAGAGAGAGTGAGAGAGGATGAGGAGGAAATGAGGAAGAGGTAGAGAGGGAGTCTGGTCTATGCTGTAACTATTTGGCTCGAGTGTCTTCGCACGAGACCGCATTCAGTGGTTCTCCGTTATTCCAAATTTCGAGACAATGAAACGATTTCCTAAATCGTTCCCTCAGCATCCTAAAACCATACTTCATTTTCCAATTCTTTTTCTAAATCCCTCTTATATCTTATAATATTTGCTATAATTTAAAATAATCGATATATCATATAATAGAATGATATTTTCTAATAATAAAATCAAAATAATTAAGTTCTGTTATCGTGTTCATTTAATTAATGAAATTTCGATTATAAATAATGTTATAAAATAATCGATAAAAATCTTTCGTATTATGATTTAGGTATACGAAATGAGTTAAGTGGTGGAATACTCGGAGAATCCCTGTTTCGGCTATTTACCGATATAGTGATTAAATGTTCCATGAAATCACGAGTTCCACGTCATAACATTTTAAGAGTGCCGGACTATGGTCCCCTTCCCCATCTCTCTATCCTTCACCCCTATTTCTCATCCTCTCCTTCTCTGGACTAGGACTTTAATACTCCTGGACGGGTCAAGTGCGTATAGGTATGCGACGATTCGCACACGTTCGCATTAACGCGTCATGGTTGCACTTTAGCTCACTACCCATTCTCTTCATCTCTCTCACTCTTCTACTCTCTGTCCGTCTATTTGGTTGTCTCTTTCTGTTTCTCTTTTGGGATAGGCTCGAATCGTTGGTTCCCTCATCAACGTAACGCTCTTCTTCGCTTGCCGTTTAATTACAGTGCATTTGCTTCTCCTTTCTCTCTCTCTCTCACACATTTTTTCTATCTTTTTCTCTCTTTTCTGCTTTTGGTTTGGACTACCTTCTCTTCTTTCTGTTTTATCTTCGTAAAGTTAAGTTAGATAGAGATAGAATGTTGAACTCTTCTTTCTCGTAGAACATATCTCTTCCCTTCTCTTTCATTCTTTTTTCCGTTTCCTATTTCGCGATGGTTTCGCTGTGCAAGAAGCGTAATGGTAATTAGTCCTCCCCCATGTATGTTGCTTGGTGAGTAGCGAGTATATGTGTCCACTGTGAACGCTTATACTACTCTTTGGTTACTCATCTTCTCTTACTCTTACTCTTTCATACTATTCTACGTTCTATCTTCTATGAAATTGCAAATGACAAACGAACATTTTTTTTCCCTATAGATTTTGTTATGTCATTTTTTTCGAAGTTTCTTTTTTGTTTGGTTATGCATATCGTTTAGATTTCAATCAAATCGAAATACAATTGCAATGATTGTTTCTCGTTAGTGATTTAATCGATCAGATCACTCGTATACAATATAATAATAATAAGAATAATAGTGATTTTATGATTATGACGATGAGTTTCAATGTTTGAGTATTTGTTTAGGATACTTTCAAATCAAATTTAAATAATCATTAAATTGAAAAAAAAAGAAATGAGAAATGATTAATTAACGAAGATGCTTGAAATTTTGTTTTTTATTATTTTTTTTATTAATGTTAGCAAAAAAGAGAAGTCTCGTAGTTTGTTAATTAATATCTCTGCAAATGAAAAGCCATTATGCGAGTTAGGCGGTCTAGTTGGATCAGCTTCTTCGAGACTCGCATAGATTAGCTCGTGGTGTTTCAGTAAGGTCTGCTGAGGTGAAGTGTGGAGTGGTGAGGTAAAGAGAGGGGATGAATATACCGGGTGTGGTGATAGTGGTGGTGGTTGGTGGGTTGGCTGGTTTGCGGGGTGCCACCATGGTTGTGCGAGAGAAAGTGGATGAACGAAGAGGGTTGATTCGCAAAACTGGAATACGTGTTGGGAAAGGGAAAGATAGAAAGAGATAAAGAGAGTAACTTTAAACCCGAGTATAAACCAACATTATAGTTAGTAAAAGTGGAGAGGTAAATAAGGGAAGAAGGGGGGAGGGAAAGAGGGAGAGAGGTGGTGGTGAAAAATGGATTGAGAAAGGGAGGTTGGGGATGATAAAGACGAGTGCAAACATCAAAAACTAGCCCTCCTGCTAACGTCGGTGTTTCATCATAACTCTTAAGAAACTTCGCAGACAAATATATGTTAAGGTGTACAACCCCCGTACTACCTTTTCTCTACTTACCCTTTATAATGTTTTATTAGATTATCCTAAAAGGTTAGAAAAGAATAAAATCATAGGATTCTTAGTTAATTGAATTATTAGGTTGACCCATAAGTTCATTATTACCCAAAATGTAACCCCACATTTACATTAGTTTAAACAATTACTTAAAAATAATAAAAATGCTCAAATCAGAGCGTTCTAATCATAAATTTTATTGATTAGATGCATTATTCCCTTTACACACATGCGCAACTTTCGGAAAGTCATATAAACAACTTTTAATAAAAGAATTTTCACAGAGGACAATGATTCATTTCAACAGTGTATTTCGAAGAGGACGGTGCTCCGAACATATGTTCTGAGCTTTTTAACAACAATAGACATTTCTATCGATTAATTAACAATTTTTTTAATATTTCAATACACCCTCTTTATATTTCAGATTATCTAAACACATATATGTAAGCATTACATATATTTATTAACAAACTTTAAATATTAAATAAATTCGATGTGATATTTTTATTATGATAATATATAAATCAATTGTGATAGATAATAATCAATGTTTGATTTATTTTAATTTTTCAATTAATTAAAATATTAGTATTATTTCAGAAATATAGATTAATATAACGAGACGCGTTTTTGATGATCAAAAATCATGAAAAGAATAATTTAAAAAAACAAAACATATTATTTATCTATCATATTTAAGTGAAGTTTTAAAAGAAGATTGTGGGAGGGTTGGGGGTGAGAACGAGATGATGGCGTAGGGTAAAAGTCGTCATAAAGAGGTCTTCTAGTTTCATGATCGTTGCCAGATTTTTAGTCGGTCTAATTATTGTCCCCGAGGCGATTACAGCCCTCGATATGCTAGCCGTAGTCGAACTATAGCAATCAACGAGATCGTAACCCTTCCCCGTCTACTTCTCTCTCTATCTTTCCAACCAGAATAGAACCTCAAGGACTTAGCAAGTAGTTTCGTCCTTCCCTTTCCACCCCTTCCCTTCATCGCAGTGTCGTCGACATCGAAGAAACGAACTATCATCCACCCTCCCACGAAATTCTGCTTCTCCTATCTCGTTTCCACCCCCCTTACTTTGTTTCGTACCATCACCACTCTTAAACCCACCCAATTCTTTACCCTTACCACCCCCCCTTATGTTTCTCATTCTCTCTTTCTTTTTCTCTTGTAGTTTGGTCGACCATTATACCGTGTCGTATCGTTGAAACCGTAAAAATATTTGGCATCACCGCGAGATTCGACTTATTATTGTGATTTCTTTTTAACGACTAAGAACAGTTGGTTATTTTTCTTCAACCAACTTAAAAGATAATCTTCTCGATGAGATAGGATTGAAATTTTGTTTGTGTATGTATTTAATTGTGTTATTAATTTTTATGATACTTTTGACTGAATTTTATAAAACAAATTGTGATATCATAAAGAAATGCATTTTTTTGTTTGTTGACAAAATATTTTAATTAAAGTAATGATTAATAAATTAATATTGTATATTATTTTTCAAATAAAAAATACAAACATATATAATGAATGATAAATATTTTTATTATATGAATATAATAATAGTATGATAAATATTTTTTCAAGTTATTGTTCCTCTCTTATGTATAACATAATATAATTACGATTTAACGTTGAAAATACATCAGGGAATTGAAGTTTAATAGCAATCGAGTGCAAATGTTAGAACAACTTAAACTTCGAAACACACGAGACTCGGACTAACCTAAGAGAAGTTGACGGATAACGACCGGCCCGAGATTAATCGGTGGTCACGGATTCTAAATTCCGTAACGCGAGTTTAAACCGCGACGATCGTTGTTGCGGTTTACAATCGTGTTCGCTCGTACGATAGAATCTAGCTTAAAACCAAACTAACATTCTAGCTTTTATCGGACGTTTCTTTGATCTTACCAATCGACCTAAACTCAAATTATTATTCGCCAATTGATTTTTTTCGGCTAAAAATATATATTTATATGCAATTTTATTTCTTGCATCAATTCGAACACTTTGTAATCTGTTGCAAAATTCATGTCCAATTAAAACAAAAAACATACCTAAGGTTGTTGTTTCGTTAAATTATTGAATTTATTCGATAAAAAATAGTAAGAAAAATTTTAGGAAAAATAACGAAAGAAATTGGACAATTGAAAACATTTCAAAAGCATTACTTCAGTTGTTAATAACAAAATTGAAATATAATTCGTATTTTTACAATCCGCGTCAGAGTTGTGAAAGATAGAAGAAGAAATAGAAAAAAGAGAAGAAAAAATAATATTGAAACTGTGAAAGAGTAGTATGATCAAGTTGAAAAGGGGGACAAGAGGGGAGTTGGAAATGTGCAGTTCGTTGTGTGAAGCATATCTCGCGAACGATTTGGGTAAAATGTGTGACGTTAGAAAGCGACTGGCAAAGTCTCCTCCTTTGACTTCTCTCCCGTGACCATAAACCTCTGATTTATGCTACTTTGGACTCTCGAGTCATGCTACCGTTTGGCCAAACCATGCGTGAGATCGACCTGTCGCGAAAATCGGATTACCGTCCGAGTTCTTCTTTAATTCCTTTTTTTTTCTTTTTCTTCGCAGAATTTTTATTTCATTTTTTTCAATTCTTTTCTTTCGTTTTGTTTGAGAAAAAAAAGAAATGTTTCGTTTGTTCGGTCAATGCTTATAGGAATACAAAAAACAATGCAATATTAATAATCATTTAAAAAGTGAATAATTTTCAATCAAATTATGCATGATACCGAAAAAGTTGTAAGAAAAATAAAACCAAGATTTGTTCATTTGTTGATATAATCGTACAGAAAAAAAAGATGTAAAAGATTTATTTAAAAAACATACTTACATACGTATATATACATATGCATATATACTTAAGTGTAGATGTATTTTACATACATTCTAGATGCTACTATCCGTCATTCGTCTTTAGAGTAAGATAAAAAGATTATGCGAAAATTTGGCGTGTGGTGTGGGACGCCGCCAAAGCGGACGAACTTACTTACATAAACGAAACTTACACGAGTGAAACGAAATAAACGTGGTCTCTTCGGCATAACAGAGAGAGAGAGAGAGAGAGAGAGAGAAAGAGAAAGAGAGTTGGAGAGTGAGAGAGAGAGAGAGAGAAAAGAAGGAAAACGAGAAGAAGACGCTGTTCGAAGATCGCAGGGGAAGTAGCCAAAGCAAACGTAAGTGGAGTGCACGTCGGTTTGTCGACAAAAGCTATGGTTGAAGAGAGTTAGTATATGTGTATGTGTGTATATGAGATAGAAAGAGAGAGAAAGATGCCGCAGACTGACAAAAAAGCACTCGTATAACCAGTAGAAGTAAAATGAGAAAGAGAAAGAAAGATTATGAGAGTGAGTGAGTGAGTGAGTGAGTGAGTGTAAGTGTGTGTGAGAGAGAGAGAGAGAGAGAGAGAGAGAGATAGAAGTCGGCGGATCTTGTATAGTAAAACGCATGTATCGCATATGCTGTTCGTTCCTGTAAAGTTTCATCTTTTCCTTTTATATTTTTTCTTTCCTTCCCTTTCCTTTCCTTTCCTTTCTTTCTACAATCTTCTTTCTCATTCTATCTTCTCGCATGATGCGTATATTTCGAATCGTTCCATCTCTTTCCGTAGATTTTCGCTGAGAAAACGTTATTTGGTTTTAGGTTATTTCCACCCTTTTTATATTTCTTTTTTTTTTTTTCGCAAAACGATTCAATCTACTGCCGATTATAAAAATAAACTCGATGTTTTTTTTATTTATTTCTTTTTGTTTTTTTTTTTTTTTGGTTAACCTTTCTCGTTCGATTTTTTTTGTAATGTAAACTATGTCTCGTTTTTATTTCGGATAATCAAGTGAAAAGTATTGCAAGTATTGTATGTGGTTCATTCCGATTCGATTTGATATTTCGAACACAAATCATTTTTAAGGTTATACTTCTTTTGGCGCGTTTTGGGAAAGTGAGGTTAGATGCGACCGAAAAATTGACACCTTGAAGTTGTCGATATTTACGATGCGCGGGAAAATTAATTTCAAATTTACGGCATGAAGTAATTCGTAAATAAATAAATTAGATTGTATATATTAATTAAAACCTTTATCAATGGTATTTAATAATCTTCATTTTATTAAATCATATTATCGTATTTTCGACAAATGTAGAGTATTATATTGGTACGCGAGATAATTGAAGTTATTTTTGAGGTTATGTTCGTTTTGGTGCACTAAAGAAGTATAACTTTTTACGTGCGTACATAAGTACACACACCAGTTTTTGTTTTTTAATTAATGATTAATCATTCTGAGATAATTTAATACACTTTTTCTTCTTCTTCATCTACTTTTGACAATTTTCATTCGATTACGATGAATTTTCGTAGATTTATTCTGTTTTTCCTTATTTTCCTTGTTTTCCCATTTAAGTGTGAAATCGAAAAGTATGTTATTTCTATAAACGTTTGAGAAATGACGTGGGTGAAACCGATACTCGTGAAAATTGTGAGTTGGCCATGTTGTGTCGCGTTCGGTAACGTTCGGTTTCTCGTTCACCGGTGTATTTATAGTTTAATTTGTGGCTTAGGACCTCGTTGAGGGTCGCGAGTATATTTACTTGGTCGTTCCCCGGGTTTAGAAAAGAGAAAGAGAATGAGAAAGAGAAAGAGAAAGAGAAAGAGAGAGTGGAAGACTCGAAAACCCGTTCATTCTCTTCTTCTTCTTCTTCTTCTTTATCTTCTTCTTCTTCTTTATCTTCTTCTTCTTCGTCTTCTTCTTCGTCTTCTTCTTCGTCTTCTTCTTCGTCTTCTTCTTCTCTAAACACCATGGTGGTCGAAGGAAAGAATTTTTATGAGGACATTAAACGGCCGAATGTATCTCAAGATTTTCGCCTCCCGGTACGATCGGTTTATCGTTCTCCGAACGATTGCAAGTTCCTCCCCCTCATTCACCTCCCCCGCCCTTCTTATCACCCTCCCCGATCTTCATTTTTCCTGTTCTGTCGTTTTGAGAAATATACAAAGATTCTTCTTAACACTAATCTCACTACTGTCATAAATGTACGAAAGAAGAAGAAGAATCTCGATACGATTAAAAAATATTATTCTTGTGTTTCCAAAACTGAAAAATATTTCTAAACACAATTTTTATTTTTTACGTTAGTATTTGAATTACTTCTTTTTTTTTTAAATTGGGAGAAATAAAAAATTATTTCATGCGTGTGCACGTGTGTGTATCACACATCCCCCATAAGGGAAAAGGTAAATGAGAAAATGAAGAGAACATTGTAACAACATTTATATGAATTCTATTAAATTGATGCAGTAATAAATTTATTTCAGGTAATCAATAAAAATATCAACGAACAATCAATACACATTTAAATATGACAAAAGCTAAAAAAGAAACATGTAACACAAATTTATTTAAAAAATTAAATTATTTACACATAATTATTCCCCTAGAAAAATAATTTCCAATAATTATAAATAAAATTTAATTTGACGATTAAAAGAAAAGAAAAGGAAAGAATAGACATATCTCAACGAGATGTAAAAATATATCAAAGCATACAACATTAATAGTTACATCTAACAATTTAGAAAACATAAAGTTGTTTGTAGATAAGTACGTTGAAGTTGATATCTGGTAATGAAACGATTACTGTATTATATCGTCAAGTGTCGAGGGGTAACTTCCTCCTCCTCTTCCTTCTCTTCCACCTCCTCCTCCTCCTCCTTTTCTTCTTTGCCTTCTTTCCCAGTTGGTTTGAGTGGAGTCCTCCTTGGATGCTGTGGTCCGTGCGCCAAGTCGGTACTTTGTTTGCTTTGGCTAACATCTCCGACGGATCTCTACGGGTAGCTTCTCATTTTCCACGCGGCATGCACGCCGAGTTACTTTGCACGTTCTTTCCCCCCTTTCCCCACCCCCCTTTACCCTACCCCAATCCCCCTTCCTTTCCCTTTCTCTGCAATCGTCCAACTCATATACAGAAAATAATTCTACACACTAGTACTGCTTATATAAATGTGTTTGCGTGTGTGTATATATGTGTGTGTGTGCTTATATTTATGCATGTATTTATTTAAAAGTACATACGTACGTACGTATGATTGGTGCTTTGGCGGGCATAGGGAAAACAATGTCAACTCCATCGTTACAGATGCTTTTAAATTGGAAACGAGATGCGAATTTTCGAGTGTGTCGACTGTGTTGCCTCTACTTGAATTTAGTTCAAAGAGAAATTTCCCAAAGGAATGTTTTTTCATTTATGTTTTTCTTGTTTTTATTTTTTTTTTCCTTTTTTCTTTATTTTTTTCATTTCGTTCGTTCGTTCTTATTTATTTTTTGGCTCGTTTAATTTGATAAACATTCTTCTAACCGAGGACGATACTAAGAGGATATAATTATCTCGAGGAAACAGTTGAAACGTTTGTTTTAATATAGTCATTCGTGATTTACTGAAAAACAATTGAATTGATTTACAAGGAATCTTTTACTGTCAATGAATTTTTATATTTTTGTTTGATACGATTTATTTTAACGTGTTGAAAAATATATACTAAAATAAAAAGCCTAGTTTTATGAAACAGATTGTGCAGAAAAGTGCAGAAAAGTGCAGGAAACAAAAACAAAAGTAATTAATATAATCTAGCGATTAAATAAATTTAACATTAATTTAAAATTTCACAAAACACATTGTACACTATTTTGAAATAATTTTTACGTACATCATCGAACGGTATGAATTTTTTTGAAGGATGTGTAGGGTTCGGGAGGCTTGTAGGGGGAAACAAATATTTTAAAATTGTAAATTTTATGATAATTGTTTAATCGATAAGAATAGATTCGGTTAAGTGCATTTCAAATATATTGTTTTAGTTTGTTAGGTACACAATAAATAATGGATACAAACATTAGTCAAAAATCATGTAAATCTTTAGAATGCATTTGATGCGAATCATCGGTAAAAGCCTTACATTTAAAACAGTAGGTCGTAAATCTAACTTGAAATTAAACTTGGCTAACCGCACAACTAAGGAGAAGCATTATGAAACTATTATTATGTCGTTTTGGAATTCTTCACCTAATTTCCATCAACCATTCCAAGGTGTATCGAATTTTACATTGGAAATAGTAAAAACATTCAATCGATGAGATCCATTAATTTCTTCCCAGACTGACCAAAAATATTTCGGATAATAAATAATTCAATGAAAAATATAACGTGAATTTAAAACATTGTTTATCTTACAACGATTTAAATGTATTTTATTATTTGTGAAAATTTACGAGCACAATTTATGTAACAAAATGTATATTACAAATTGCAAAACACATTCATTCGAATAACAGTCAATTATAATTCGTATTGTTTCTTAAAACATATCAAATAATGAGGAAAAATAATTAATTAAGTATCGAAATGTGAATAACGTATGTTAAACGTCTAATATTTCATCTTCACATTTATTTTAAAAGTAATTATATATTTTAATATTATATACGCCTGTGTTTTTTTTTCTGTTTTAGCTAAAATTGGATACAAAGAAACAGATGATTAAAATCATATAGATAAGATTGCTAATTCACCGAGCAGAAGAAGAAGATGAAGGGAGAAAAAGGAAAATGAGATGAAGAAGAAAGACGAGTGAAGAAGATGAAGAGAGAGCAAGGAGGTAGGAGTGGTGGCGGGGGAGGGGGAGGGAAAGAGACGTTTGGGGAGGATGGTCTCTGCTCGTCGTCACGCTGTTAGCGCCAAGTTAATCGGGGCCGGAAATGAAGTGAGGGATAGAGGAATATTAATAACTGAATCTAATCAATTCCATGAAACGAGGCTGGCCACCCCGCGGAACTCCCCCCGGCCCCCCACATCCCTAACCATAGCACTCTTTCTCATTCCCTTTCATTCTCGAAAACGAGAAAGAGAGAGAGAGAGAGCAAAAGCATCCATCCTCTTTCGTCTCGACCCTCCTGCTCCTCCCATTTGTGTTCCAGCATGAACCCCGCATTCGCCCACCCACCCTCTAAGTCTCCTTCACCAGTACCATCATCTGCACCTTCAACCTCGCCAGCGATCTAATCAAATGCATCGCATTAAGCTAATTTAGTGGCGGTGGTTAGTAGCATGGTGGAACCGTTCTCCTATCATCATCGTATTCGTTTTATTTCTTCTTCTTCTTCTTGTTATTCTGCTTCTTACTCTTTACGTTGCTGTTTCCGTTATACAATAATTTAAAGTTTTCATGTTTCTTTATATTATTATATTTTTTATCGAGCTGAACAATGTATTGGTTACTGAGGAAGGCAGAAAGAAATTGATCTGGGCATATTTGGGCATGTTTCCCATACAGTTTGTTCCTGTTGGACACATTTATGCATCTAGAGTGCTAAGGGGATTACTGAAGAGTCAATTTCTTTTTAGAGTTGGAAGAAATTTTTGAGAAAATGTTGCAAATACTTAAACGATTTGCATCGCATTTTGCGAATTTAGTATCGGTGGTTATTTAAATAGTGAAACTGTTCACCTATCTTCATCGTATTCGTTTTATTTCTTCTTCTTCTTCTTCTTACTCTTCACGTTGCTGTTTCTGTTACACAACAATTTAAAGTTTTCATGTTTCTTTATATTATTATATTTTTTATCGAATTGGACATTGTAACGGCTACTGAGGAAGGCAGGAAGAAATTGATTTGTGCAAATTTGGGCATGTTACCCATACATTTTGTTTCTGTTGGACACATATATGCATTGATACCCCTAGAGGGGTCAATTTTAATGAAGTTCGAAGAAAAAATATATTATATAAATTCATGAGAGAACGTTGCCTAAATTCTTTTTACAAAGATGTACTGAGCTTATTGTACATTTCTGCTAAAAAATCAATAGGTTGATTATTCAAAACTGAACAAACATCAGCCTAATTTTAAATAGAAAATAACGTTGGACAGATACAGAGAGAGAAAGAGATTAGGGTAAAGAAAAGGAATAGCGAATTCTGTGAGAATTTTCGACACGGTTCCAAATTTTCGATCGTATAAATTTGAGCGGTGCAACACACTCGGTTAGGTTTATTTTCGACGGGGTACGAAATTTAAGAGGAAGCTTTTTTTTTTTCTTTTTCCAACACAGAATTGCAAGCAACAGAAGTAGCAGGAAGAACGACGACAACGTAGACGACGATGAATACGACGATAGTCGTAAGCTCGTTTGTTTCGAAAGAGTTATCGACTCGCAGAAAACGGCTCGGATCAGCGATGCTATACGTAAACGAACGTAAATTGTAAAGACAAGTTAGGTGAAGTAAAGGGAAACCGGGAGGGGGGTGGGGAAAGACGGGTATATGCATTCAACGATGGTATGTGTTTGTATGTGTGTGTGTGTCCCTGTACAGTACATGATTTTCTTCTTTCTCTTGTCATGTGTGTGGGATGCAGTAGTCGTTGTAGTCGTTCAGCTCTAATTTCGAGGATAAAGGTCGTGAAAAAATCACAGGATATACTGCGACAATGTATACGACTAATTACTTTAAAGTTAGTCAACCTGGATTTGTACAAATTTTATTTAAAGGTTGAATAACTATAAGAGAAATATTTCGTATCTGATATTTTTTCTTAACTGTCAGATCTTTCGATTTAAGAAATCGAATATTTGAATCGCTTAAAGTGTGCAGAATTTATTATTATTTTATTGGTATCTAAAGTTAAATCTTTGAGTGTTGTATGATTTTTCTATAGATGCAAATTATTTGGATATAATAGAAAACAAAATAAAATACAGAATTCTCGCAAAACAAAGAAGTTCGAAAAAAGTGACAATCGTATATATGCGTCCTACGTCACCATGGATTAAAGTTTAAAGTAAAATATATTATATAAATTCAGGAGAAAAATAATGTTTTGCAAATAAAATTAAAATGATCGAATCCGTGAAAGCAACAATAATAGTGTACCTTGTAGGAGAGGTTAAGTGAGTTTATTTTTAATGAATTTTATGTATTTTTTTCTCTCTCTCTCTCTCTCTCTCTCTTCTCTCTATCCTGTTAACAACTCGTTAGGTTTAAATTACATTCATGTGTGATGAGTATATGTTGTATGTACTGTGACCAACCATGCGATTAGGTTCGGTAAGAAACGTACGAGTAATCAGAGCACTTCAACAAGTACTACCTGTACATACTGAATTAATATATCGTTAGATTATTCGAATCTCTAATCGTGATTTTTCGTAATGAGCATAGATGAACGAGTGCATCATGCATCGAACTAGAACGAACAACTATAATAGAGGAGAATTTTTCGATCCTAACATCTACGACAATTGATTGTTATTTGCATTACAATTTGTAAACGATCGAAATTTATTCTGTTACTTTTAATCTAATCGTAATTAATTTCATTAAATATTCATTATTTTCGTTTAATTACAAATTAGAATATTCATGAAATTTTCTGTTCTTCGGATAAGTAATTAATCATGATCACACAGTGTGATGTATATTTTTGGAAACTATTATTATTTATTAATTGATCGTATACAACTAATAAGAAGTATGATGCAGAACTTACATTTGAATTAAGGTCAATTTAAGAATTGACAGAAAAATAAATTGCAATATATCATTGGGTTAAATCAGTGCATACATTTTTGCAATTAATGTCATCGTTATTGATAGACAAAGATTATTTTTATGTGTTTGATTATAAATCATACAAAAAATTGTACTTTAACGTTGTTCTTTTTTGATTCTGCTGGGAATTGGCAAACGAACGAATCAAAATTCAGTTTCCGTGGCTTTGTCTGTTACTCTCGATTGAGAAAGAGAGACAGAAAAGTGGGTAGAGAAAGAGGGAGAGTGAGAGAGAGAGATCTCATAAGTGTTTCTTTCCACGGAAGTCGACGGTGGTCGTCGCATATTTGAAACAGAGAGGGCATACTTCAAATCGACACGATGATTCACGAGGCCATTAATCTATTTCCACGTACCACGCTACCGATGCCGATTTCCACGAAGTGGGTCTTTTGATCTGCAAAGATGAATCGACCCTGTGAGAGAACTAAGAAACAGAAAGAGAAAGAGAAAGAGAAAGAAAGAGAAATTTTCATACACAAGTTTGACTAAAAACGTAAAAGGGAAAAGTTTACTTTTTTCAGTTTCATCATTTTACCTAAACTTAACGTTGATTCGGTCATTAAATCATCAATAACTATCATTATTGTATTCTCAACAAATTTTAAAACAAATAAATAAACCTAAAAACAACAGTATACGAATTTAAGTGCTTAAAAAGAATAAATAAATCAATGAACGAGTTAGGAATTTGGTTTTAGCAGAAAAAAAAAAAATACCCGTCCATTTCCGTCTGTCATCGTCGTTTCCGGAACCAAGTTATTTTGCACATAAATCTTCTTCTTTCTTTTTTTTTTCTTTCAAATGAAAGAGAAAGAGAGTGGGAAAGAGAGTATGTCATTCGCATAAATCTCTGTCATATGTTTAAGAAAATCATAGCAATCGACGTTGGTGGTCAAGTTTTGTTGTGTATCCATGGTTAGAAACGAGTATATGGGTTGAGATTTTTATTATGTAGGGTACTTAGTATCTATCGGTGAGATGGAATGATGGGGTAAGTAGGAGGGTTTAGGTTTAGGTGTGGGTGTGGGTGTGGGTACAAGTGGGTTGGGTAGTACATGCTTGTGAATGTTTTCCTCTTGTAAATATACACGTCTCCTATATTCTTGATGGTTTGGTGCGAATTATATTTAGTGCATAAGAAGACGCGAAAGGAGGAGTTAACGGAGGACACGAGAAAATTCTATATATGTGTGTGTATGTGTGTATTTGTGGATTCGAATAAGTGTTGGCTTTTGCAACGACGAGCTACTTCGAAGTTTCAAGTAGGAATGAGATGGGTGTGTCCGTGGAACTCACACGTCGTGAGTGTCATCGAGAGGGAACGATCGCTCATCCTTTCTAAATTTTCACCTCGAATTCGCATACTCGTTCAATTTAATTCGCGTGTGTGAAGTATTTCGCATAACTCGATAATAAAACTCATGCGACTATTCCAAGTCTTGTATAAAAAAATATATTACTCCCTTTGAGACTTATATATATTTTTTAATATTATTAAATATATTAGAACACATAGCTAATATGTGTGGGTGGCTTGTATGTAATAATATAATAAATTTATTAGGCTTGTTTCTATATAATAAAAAATTCTACACTGGTGTGGGACATTCTCCAATTTTTTCAATCGTTATAATAATTTTCATTACTGAAAAAAATGATAAAATCAAATATAATAAACGAAATAATTCAGAACTTTTTTGACTTTGAAATTAGTTTAAGTCTCATAATTACCGAACACACACATCATATACACAATATTACGGTAGAAGAAGAATTTCTCGGAAAACTTGTCTTCCTTTTTAAAAATAACTTATCCCATACTCGAATCTCTCTTTTTTTTTTCATCTTCCTCTCTTTCTTTCTCTATACTTATCTCTTTCTTTCTTACGTTATTGGTAAGGAAAAAGATCTTCTTTGATTTAATGCCGCTCGGTGTGTGTGTCGACAGCTGCCATATGTTGCAGCTCGATCGTCTATTTATTCTTCTCTTGGAAGAAGAACCGTTCGAATCTTCTTCTTCTTCTTTCTTTCATACTCTTTCTTTCTTTCTTTCTTTCTTTCTTACTTTCTCGTTCAAACACACGTCACACGAGTCGTGATTTGCATCGGGAAAAATATGTATAACACTAAGTCGATTTTCGATGACGATTATCACCAAGAATAGTATCTGTCTTTTGAAAAAAAAAAAAGAAACAAGAAAAACAATATTCTCAGAAATCCAGAAAATGAAACATAACCTAAAAAAAAAAAGAAAGATGGATACCTCGCGAGTCGTTAAGATCGAACGGGACTGACTTTTAGCACAAAAGTTTCGAAAAAGGAATCCCCACCCACGCAACTTTACCTCCCTACACCCCACACACCCCTTTCTTTGATGAAAGGAAATGTTGACGACCGACGATGATTACTTCCGTTGGCCATTTACCCTACCAATCGTCTCCCATTGGTTGCATCGTATTTCTGCGATGTCAGAAAATTCTGCACAGTTGAATCCTTTGAATTTAGATTACCTTTAATTGAAGTATTTCCTAGGAATGGAATAATTAATTGTTAAAAACAATTTTTAATTTATAACAATAAATTATATTTTGTAATAACAAGTTTTTTGTTTATACTAAAGTAAATTTTGTTACGATGAGACTAAATAATTGTCAATAAACCGAATCAAATTCATGATTAGAAGATTACTGGGCAATTTCTATCAGACGCATATATGCGTTTACGATACTCAAATAGTTAAAACCTATACAAACGTAATTTAATTTCATACGAGATAGTTAAGAAAAGATAAAGAAGAGTAAACGCGAGTGGACGAACGTTCAAGCTCGATATTCATTCCACGATTCTAAATTAAGACATGGTGGGGTTTGTACGCTATGAAAATAACACCCCCATTCTTGGTCGCTCAATGGCGGTGTATCCGCGAGACGACAATAAGAAAAGGTAAAAGTTTCAGAGAGAAGAAGAAGAAGAAGATGAAGGAAGAAGAAGAAGAAGAAAGAAGAAGAAACACGAAGAAGGGGGGGGGGGCAAAAAGATGAGTGGTGGTCTTGAAGAGGGGCAGGGGGGTTGGGGGCAGAGGTAAATGAGGTTGCAGGTCTGAGAGACACAAAGACGGTTCGTTTAAGCATAAGTCAAAATCTTTGGTATGCAAGCACATGGTAGGCGACAAATAGAAAGAGTATGTGTATGAGTTTGTGTGTCTATCTATACAAGAGAGAAAGAGAGAGAGAGAGAGAGACTCGTACAGAATTTCCATTTCTCTGCGTGTATCGTTTTCCTTTTGCATCATGTGGTTTGGTGTATGCTTCTTACCTTCCCCTCTGTTCTTTCTTCCCATTCCCCCTTGAACTCCTCCCCCCCCCCAACCCCTATTTCCTCTCTCTATCGTTAGTTTCTCTTTCTCTAGTTCTTCCTATTCCTCTTTCACTCCCATAGACTTGCTGTCTCACTTAAACGCCGCGAGTGACAAGCGGTCGCAAGTAAAGAGAGTTAGAAAGAGATAGAAAAAGAGAATGAGAGAGAAAGGAAAGTTCTATACCAAGGAGAAGGAGGAAGAAGAAGATGAAGAAGAAGAAGAAGAAGAGTTGGAGTCGGTTTATTTCCGAGTCAATTAGGCTCGTTTGTTTGTAACCCCGGGATCTTCCCAAGTAATTATGCCCCCGTTAACAGCTAATGCTTGCTCTTACGAGGACAGGTGGCCTGCCAACTACTTTTTCTAACATTTTGACGTACCGATAACGATACCTAAATTCTTCCAATTATTTTCTCCTCTTTTTTAATTGTCAATCCTATTTTTTCGGCAACGTAATATTACATTTATGTATATCAACATAATTGAGACTCTTTTTTGACGAAACAATTACGATGGTTAAATTTTCCGATCAATGGGGATGGGGAGAGGGAAGGAAAGATTTTTTTTTATTTGAAGCATGCAAAAAATCAATGAAGAAAATGTCATCCTGTTTCTAATTACAATTCGACATTCTATAAACGCTGAAACACACGGGACGTCTTGACGTGACGGAATGAACGATGGTTGTTAGAAAATTTCCCCCCTTTACTCTTATAACCCTTTACCCTTTCAACTCTTACCACTAGTTTTAACACACGAGAACGTAAAAAAGAAAATAGACCGAAAGTCCGAGTTAACGTCGCCCAATTAACCGGGCCAAGCAACCTAGACCTTATCCCCCTTTTCCCCTTTGCCCTCCCGAATCTGCTTGGTTGCCTTACCCCTTTCTTTCTCTTAAACCTTCTCTTATACTCTTACGACCAATTCTTTATCCCTTATCTTTTTTATTTTCTTTATTTTATTGCACTGGGTTAGGTCGTGCCCATCTTTCACAAAGAGATTCACGTTGCACTTTCCAAAAGAAAAATCTTCTCTCTCTCTTTCTCTCTTACTTTCTTCTTACTTTCTTACACACACCAACGACCTTGACGCGTACAAATGTGCCGATGAATAACCGAGTCATTTTATTTAGAGAACCGATCCGTCTTTCCACGGGGTAGTATAAAGAGAGCGCCGGTCGCCCCATGACGGGGGGACGAGAGGGGGAGAATGAGAGAAGATGGTTGAGAAGATGGAAAGATGGTTGGTATGGATGAGAAAAGGGGCTGAAGTGGGAGGAGAGAATGAGAGAGAAAAGTCGAAGAGAAACCTCGAAGAAGGCGCATCGTTTCTCCAGGAATAGACCGACGTAGTCATGGTTTTTCGTTTCTTCAGGATCATCAGCAGTCTTCTCCTTCTAACCCTCCCCCCATACCTCCCGCCACCCCCTTTCTTCACCCTTTTCACCGTTTTATTTCTTTATTTCATTCTTTCCGTTTCTGTTTCTGGGTCTGGGTCTCTCTCTCTCTCTCACTTTCTCGCACTGTGTTCGTTGATTCCAACTTCAATCGAGGGAATCTTCATTTCTCTTACTTCTTACTCTTACTTTTCTGTTCTTGTTCTTGTTCTTGTTCTCGTTCTCTCTTGTCTACTTTCTTCTCTTACTCTTCATCGTCATTCTTGCGAGCTGTTGCCTCGGGGCGACCAATTAATGCGCCCTTTCCTTTGATTCCCGCGAATAGAATTTCACGGTACGATTTCGTTAAAACGTGTCTCGCTAAGATTCGAGAGAATTTTCAGAAAGATATAGTTGGTGTGAGTTTATTAGTTTGTTTTTTTTTTTGCGTGTGTAAGAATACGCGAATACTTTTCGTTGACTCGTGTCTCTCAATTATAGGTTATGTTCGTGATCTCTGGTATATACGAATCTTTTGTTTTAAAACAAAATTTAGGTATAGTGTTTTAATTGTTTATCATTGGAATCATGATCTGTGTGCATTTATTAACAATCGTAAATAGTTGTCGTTGAATATTTGTTTAAAATTAATAAATAAAATGGTGGATAAAATCTGTTGTATTATATTTATCGGGATGGGGAAAAAACTATAGTATGGTAAATGTATTGCGTGTTGTGAAAGAAAAAATGATCTTTTGACGATGGTGATTAGTTCAATAAAATGGCCTCGATTCGTCGAAGAGAATTATGCATCTCAGATGATACGAGGAACGGTAACGATATTCCCTGACTAAAGTGACAACTCGTTCGCATTTTCGTAAGTTACGGATACAGGTTAGAGTGATTTAGGATGTATTTAAAAGGGGAAATGTGATGTGCAGTTGTAGGATAAGTTGCATTTAAGAAAATAAGAACTGAAAATTTGTTATTTATCTTACCCCGATGAAGTATGGAATAAATAAGAAAAAGAATAAAAACAGAAAGAGGATGTCCGTACACCCGATGAAAAATCTTGGCATCTTTTTTTTTCTGCAACTTTTTTGGCAAACTCCTTTCGTTTGATTTTTTTTTTTTATTTATCAAAACTCGCGTCCTCGTTACTGCATTCAAATGACATTCATGACTTTTAATCTTGATCTTTATCTTTATCACGATGCATCTTTTCTCTGTTTTTTTTTTTTTTCTGTTTTGTGCTTCTCTTTTTCTTTCCCGTGGATTATTCTCTTCGCTGTTTTTGAGAAAAGAAATACGAGGAAAAAATGGAGTGGTTACTTTAACGAGTTGCTTTCAAATGGCGCACCACGCGCACACGCGTGCGGATTGATCGTCTATTCGCGCGTTAAATTATTTTTGGTTTGTTAGTTGGATTTCATGGGGCGTTGGGTGGAGGAAAGAAGGGGGAAGGAGTGCCATAAACGTCAGTATAGATCAAATCTTCCTACGTTATTATCTTCCCTGTTAATACAAACATTAAAAGAGAATGAGAAAGTGAATTGTGAATGATTATTTTCCTTCTTCTTCTTCTTCTTCTTCTTCTTTTTCTTGTTTTTTTTTCTCTTTAAACACAAGTGTACAATTGCAAACGCGAACGAGAATAAAATTATTGTATGCACATTTGTATTAATTGCAATTATTTTCTGATCAAATTTATTGATCAGATGAATCAATCAACGAGTAATTAATTCATTCGAATTAAATTTTGATAAAGAAGTACACAAACACTTGATCGAGTATGTCAATCAATTAATAATTAATATAATTCATTATTATTCTTTTGTTAAAACAATGACAACCAAATTTAAAGTAAAAAAAGAAAAAAAAACACATAACCAAACGAGTTGATTAATTTTTAATTATGTTTGCTCATAATACACGTGACGAAACTGAAATTCTTTGAAGAGAAGAACGTGACAACGATGATAGACGTGTCTTTGTAACGAGCCAATGTTCCTTTCTATTTTCTTTCTTAGACTTCTCATTTTATCTTTCTCATTATTTCTCTCTCTAACTTACTCGTTTGAGTATATACATCGCAGTTATGACTCGTAGACATAATATTCTCGACACAACTACAACGAAGGATAGTCTAATAAAACCTCGAACAACGGGGAATGCAAGAGACCAACCACTGATAGTAGAACAAGAAGAACAAGAACAAGAAGAACAAGAAGAAAAAAGTTGAATTCAAACGTGTCGCGGGTGGTGGGTGGTTGTAGATTGTCTAAGGGATGGGCTAAATGGGGTAGGATGAGGTAGGTGATGCAGAAGGTATATAACAGCTCTCAAGCTTAAGTACGAACGAACAAACGAACGAACGAATGAACGAATGAACGAACTAACACGCATCTACCGACGATTTGAGAAAGCCAAGCCGTAAATCTGAAACGGAGATATGACCGGCCTTTGTTGTGCCAAAATTCTATCTCTCTTCTTCTATCTCTCCTTTCGTCGCTTCTTTTAATCCACACACATACATACATTTGCAGTAACAGAATCAGACACGCAAAACTAGTGAGAAAAAGAGATAAAGATGCGTGGGTGCGAGTGGAAACGCGAATGCGAGGACAAAGCGAAGGCATTTCCGTGAAAAACTTCGACAGAAGTTTTCGGTTATCGCGTAAAGAAGGGGTGTTAGAGAGAAAAACCAAGGTGGGGGGGTAAGGGGTAAGGGGAAAAGGTATGGGTTGATGCTGTTGAAGGGAAAAAAACGACGCTTGGATCCATTATGGCCAAAACATTACGATCAAACGTCGCCCGACGCATTAACTCGCCGACGAAACCTACCCCCCATCACGCTTTCCTTTTTTTTTCACTCTCTCTCTCTTTCTTTTCTTTTTGTATGGTTTTTTTTTATCGAACTTCCTTTACTTTTTCCTTTTTTTTGTTTTGGTTTGTGAGTGTTGATACTGTTTGACATTTATCTACGTCGGCCAATAGTTCGATTTAAAGGGTTGAATGCAGAAAAATTATATTTATTAATTAGGGTATATTCATTAGAATAAATATATCTGTCAACTTAGGTCCTATAATCGTGCCTATTTAGGTATTTATTAATAAACATTTTCGATAATTCGATAATGAAAATCATTTGAAGTTGTTCTTAGATTTGAGGTTAAAAATTGGTTCACGTAAGTGTGACTATTCTCTAACATAAAAGTTCTTACATTATAGAACAACGTATTCGTTAGGTTGCAAGAGAGTTGCTTGTTCAAATGGACCATGCAAAAGCTGATTATTCTCTGACAGGAGGGTTTCTCTAACATTGTAGTAATATAACAATGTAAAGCTTTATTCTGGATCTCATTTATCGTATAACAACAAGTATAAGTAATCATTCGACTAGAAGAGTGTTACAGAGAAATAGAAATATAGAGATAGAGATAGGTATAAAGAATCGGTAAAAGTTAAAGTCGGCAAGATTCGACGTTTATTAGGTAGATATTACTGGGTAGCAGAATGTGTTGGGTAAAGGCCTCCTCCTCGTGTCGGGACATGAGAGAGGAGGTGACTAGATCCTAGCAGCCACTGTTCTTCCGTTTGTTGTTTTAGCAGTCAGCTTCAGAGAGCGTGGCAAACATATCTGACAGAAGATGGAAGTAGCCCGGTGGTGCTACACATTCACATTGTCACAACGGGGGCTATGCAAACGTGCTGCTTGCTGAGTAGCTTACTAGCTAGCAAACCTTCTTCTCTTCTCTTCTCTTCTCTTTGCTACGAATTTCAAACCGAGCAATATCGTTCTCTTACTCTCTTTTCTAACTTCTACCTCTTCATTTTATTTTCATTTTGTCTTAGGGCGGATCAAAACATTACTTTAATGTTCATTTCTCATTATCATCATTCTACTAATAAGCATTTTTTATTTCCCAACAAAACATATTGTCTCACGATTGAATTCTAAAATACTTAATCGTTGTATCGATTTCAAATATCGATCATTCGATAATTGTCTTCTGGGATGGAGTATTACGATCGTAATTGAGGTTAGGATTCCGAAATTTTCTTATTTAGTTGAAATTTTCTTTCGGCAGTTTATGCCGCGTGTTTCTCGTTAAGTGTGGAGGGACAGGGGAGCAGCAGGAGAAGCCCCCTCTTCTATACCGGACTATTATACATAACATATAACATTTTCGCAAAAGCTCGACGACGCTTCTGATGGCGGGGTTAGATATTATTGGATCGAATGCATCACGTCAAACGATACGTGAAATAAGTTATAGGTTAGTGGCTGCATTGGCACCGCTTCGTGACAGCCTATTCCTGGAATGTCTTCTCTCTTTCTCTCTCTCTCTCATTCTCCTTCACCCCTCACACTTCTATCTCTCTTTCTCTCTTTCTCTTTCTTGCACCCTCCCTTCTTTCATCTCTTTCTCTTTCTCTTTCTCTTTCTCTTTCTCATACGACTACTACTACCACAACGACGACGAAGAAGAAACTGCTCTTTCTATAGATAGCGAAGAATACAAACCACTCACGAGCGCGATTCACGTTCCGCGTGAATCACTTCGTAAATGCAGTCCCAGTCACGATTATTCCACCGTATATTACGCGAGCGGTATAAATGCGTCGGCGAAACGACCGCGGACGTCTATATTTTATCCGTATTTAATAACGACGATATATTCAGAATAGATCTAGCGCGTTACGCCGTCCCTCTTTTCCATCCAACCCTCCCCTTCCCTTCCCTGTTCCCTCTATGACCATGTTTTCAAAGTTATACTTCTTTTGGCGCGTTTTGGGATAGTGAATTTAGATGCGACCGAAAAATCGACACCATGAAGTTGTCGATATTTACGATGCGCGGGAATTGCGATTTCAAATTTACCGGCATGATTTATTTCATAAATAAATAAATTAGATTGTATATATTAATTAAAATCTTTAATCAATTGTATTTAGTAATCTTCATTTTTTATTTTATCGTATTATCGTATTTTTGACAAATGTAGAGTATTATATTGATACGCGAGATAACTGTTGTTATTTTTGAGGTTATGTTCGTTTTGGTACGCTAAAGAAGTATAATTTCTTACGTGCGTACATAAGTACACACACCAGATTTTTGTTTTCTTTTCTGCACTCAATTTCTCGTAGTATTCTACTGTGAACGTTAACCCCTTCTACGAACGATGTTTGGAAATGTGTACTTTTGAAAGATACACCGAGTATATCAACAGTAAACGCATTGTTTTAACTTCAATTTCAACTTCAACTTCAACTTAAACCACGAAGATAAAGATGGTGAAGATGAAGAAGATAAAGAACAAAACACTACAGGCATCATTTTGCTCGTGCTCGATCGAATTTAATCGAGGTATGGTTGTGTGTATATTCAACTAACCAATAAACGTCCGGATACTCGACTTCGTGATACTATTATTCTTGGCATTAGATAGACCTAACCGTTCACTCGTGATGATTCATAACAGGATTGACGAGATCTCAACCAGGTTTATAGACGATTAACGAGTATCGTAAATAATCAGATTTTCGTATTTTACAATTGTTTATTTTGTACTTTATCTTTGATTTCGTACATCGTTTTAAATTGAATATATTTAATTTACCGATGATATTTGTATTGGTGTTATTTGTTGCACTTGCATTCGTCATTTTCATATGATCTTATTACTTTTTGGATTATTATTTTCACCCTTTAACGTTAGTTGAATGAATTCAGATGAATTTTTATACTGAACAAGATAGAATCGGATTAATTTTGGTTCTTTTTTAGGACGATGGGCGTTTCGGTGCATCAGTGATAAATTGTAGAAGATCTAACTCCTATCTGTTCGCATAATCTAACCTTCCGGATTGTATCTTTGGCCAACTATTATAGATTATCTTTTCTTAAAACCTCTTTGGAATAGTGTCCTCGATCTAAAGATATCGTAACCGAATTGGTAACGATGCCTCCTCTTCATTGGTTGCCAATAATTCCTCATTTTGATTTGTTAGAAATGTATGTTAGTAGTGCCTGTTGATTATTACTACTATGCTTTATTGCCAGAAAGAATTATAAACGCGTGTGTCTTCAATCAAAACCGTTGAATCAAATTTAAATTGATGACGATTTATACAAACGATCAATTTATTTCAAATAATTTTTAGAGAGAGAGAGAGAAGAATCTCGTATAAAATTGGGCCACATTGCTGGCAGAAAATTCGAAACGATATTCGAACATCGATAAGATAAATATAGTTCGTTCAAGTTATATTTTGTTACAATTAAATCATAAATATAAATTGTATAAGTATTGTTTTAATAATTCGAATAAAAAACACAATTAGCACAAAGTTGCATCTGGTGATGTTGTCAGAAAAACAATTTGAAACGATGAATAAAAATTCAGTTTTTTCGCTAGATCGTTTATTATTTTTTTCATTAATAAACGCGTTCTTAGACGATAAGTGTTAGTCCGGTTTTTGCAAACGTTGTTTAACTATATAGTTGAAAAGTTTTAACACTTAAAAGAAACAGTCAGCGTTGGTAGTAAACGATACGCGTTTCGTTTCTCGTCTCGCTGACCACCTGTCCACGTCTTATTTCAAACTTGCTTTTACATCGAGGCCACCCGCTTAGAACTAACGCAAAGAAATGACGTTTTCAAACGATACACATTGTCCCTTTTAAAATGATTACTATTGGTTTTTTCTTTGTTCTTTTTTTTTTTTTTTTGTAATCTTGTAAAAAACAATACTAAACAATTTAATAAATGACTCTGACAAAACTTATAATGAAAGACAAATTAATTGGAAATAAATTTAATTGTACATCACGTTAAATAAGATATATCTATTTCGAATGTTGTATCCGAAAAACCAATAGTCACGAAATAGGGATTTGTTTTCCTTTCGTTCTTGGTGATCTTGTCGCATTCCCTCTTTCTCTTTCTTTCTCTCTCTCTGTCTATCTCTCATACTCCTTCCAGAGAGTCTAGAAACTCGAACGAAAATAACAGTGGCAGTCACGATCGAGAACATATATTATTCCCTTCTAACCGAGAGACGGGTGTCGTCGAATGACTAATTGCAACAACAACAATGGATACGTTTTACAAGAAACGGGGGTGGTCCTCGTGGCCGGTTTGATATACATTTATTATTGTAACCTTCTAACCCTCCCCCCTAACCCTTCCCCATCCCCATTTTCCTTTTCCACTTCCTCCCTCATTCTTATCCTTCACCTCTTTCACCATACAACCGAGATAGAAAAGGCAAGATCGAAATTCTCTTTCTAAAAAGATTCTAATACGTGTATATAAATATATGTGTGTTTGTGTGTATGTATGTGAGAGAGAAAAGAAAAAAAAAGAAACGTACTCGTTTTCTTCCCCTTCCCACCCATCACCCCACTTCTCAAACACTCTTCCCTTCTTCTTCTTCTTCTTTTCTTATCTTTCCCACCGTAAATTAATCTCCAACGTTTACAGACCAATTCTGTTTTTCCGTATCCCCTTTTCTCTTTCTTATTCTCATTCTGTTTTCTCACACTATCTTGATGTTACGAAAATGTAACGTTTATCTCGTAATACGATTAAGAAGGACCATCTAACATTTCTTTATCATCGTATCGTACTATCGCGTTATTTTTGATATCATATTTTTTCATTATTTTTTCTGATTAAGATTAAGACGAATTCTTAAATTTGTATTAAATCAAATAATACGATTCTATCAGAAATATTTTGGGCTTTGATCTTACGTATTGGTATCTTAAAAAGATTTACAACGATCTAAACTACGTTTAGAATTTATTATTAAGAATAATTTAATAAAGTAAATAAAAGTAATGGAAAAATTAAAAAAAAAATCTAATAAATGAAAATGAGAAAAATTATGCAATTTTCCGAAAAAAAGAAAAAAATACTAAATATCATCGTTATAAATAAATAAGATAATTTTGGTTAAAGAGAAGATTTTTCGTTGAAGATCTTTAAGAGGTCGTGATCTATAGTTCGCGCATAACTGATCTATAGTGTGCTTAGCTATTACTCATGCTGGCGCGCGAACGTTGGGATAAATGTCGGTACGGCATGATGATTTCGACGATGGGCGTATCGGCGAGAAAAGATAGAGGAAACTCTTTAGAAAGAGAGAGAGTATATGTGTATATGAGAGAGAGAGAGAGAGAGAGATGGACCGAGTCCACGTAAAGAGAATGAGAGAGTAAGAGAGAGTCCTCTCCTCTTATTCCGAAGACGAAAATGTATCTCGTTCTCGTATAAATGTAGCCGCGAAAGCGGCAACAAATGCGGCGTGTTAGCATAAATCTCGAAATCCATTTGGTGGTGCGAGAGCCTATTACCACTTCTTGGGAGCCTTCACCGTAAGAAAACGCAAGAGGAGGAGGGGTTGGGGGGTTAGGAGGTTGGGTGATGGAGGGTGGTAGAGTGTTAAGTGAACGAGGGGCAGAGGGTGGGGGATGGGGAGGAGGAGGAGGAGGTAAAAGTATCTCGACGACTACTACGACCAAGTTGTGAAAATTCGTGGTTGTTCTCTTTTGTCGCAATTTCAACGAGTTTATTTCAAATGCGATACTAATTAAATTAACGTTTTTGCGTTAGATCAATCCGTGAAAATAGCAAATAAAAATTTATATATATAATGCATGGATATATTTTTATGAATTAAATTAGATTGGTATGAAATCAAAGTATTATCGGTTATTAAATTTAATCTTAACGGCTATTCTCGTCTATGGTGCTTTTAAATTTTTTTTAGTGGGGTACTTGAAGATGGTAACAGAGAATGACAGAGTAGGTGAGAAGGGAAAAAGGAAAGGGGACATTTGCCCAATTTCTCAATTGGCAGATTTCCCGATTGCCTGATTTCCCGATTGACTGATTGCCTAATTGCCCATTTGTACACATATACATCATATGTAATCATAATGGTAAAGTTTTCCCCAATTGCATTTTTAGCAAAGTTACAGTTTTTTAAAAAAAAAGAAAAAGCCATTTTTTGGAAAACTCATAAATTTTTTTGAGTCGGCTAAAGAAATTTGAAAAAATTCTTCGAGAGATTTTCGATGGGGTAGAAAACATGATAAAAGAGTTTCAGCTAAATGGAATTTGGTCGTTGTGAAAAGTGGTCGATTAAACGTGGAATGCTTCATAAAATATATATGCAGTATTTCACAAGATTACTTCAAAAGTTGATAATAAATTATTGATCAACTCCATCTTCTTTATCCCTAATTAATTCCCTTCTTAAACATATACATTATTTATGTTTTTCTTTTTTTTTTTTTTTTTGTTACAGTCAGGACGAAAAATTCAGATTGTCCGAAAAATATTCGCACCGATTTTAGAGATAAGGTAATTAAAAACCCCATTAGTTATTACCGAGTTCCCTATACGGGTCGGTAAATTTTTACAAAGTCTTCCTCTATATATAAGTCGTCAATAAAAAATTTAAAATACTCATCATCCGACTGGAATAGGACACAAAAAAAATACCGATAAATGAAACCACTAGCCGAAAATTCCGAAAATTGCGAATAAGTACCATACCAAAAAAAAAAAAAGAAATTGAAGAATACTAATATACTGCATTCACGAGAGAGAAGAATAGCAATCAATAAGATTCGTATTAGAAACATACAACCCGTCTATCTCTAATGTCGAATATAATTTAGGCATTAAAATGCTCAGAGAAAGAGAAAGAAAGGAAGATGATAAAGCAAAAGGGATGGTTGGTTGGTTAGGGGTGTAGAGTGGGGTTGGTGGTGGTTGAGGAGTTGCTATTAGCGAGTTCTCATAGGGCAGTGCAGTTACTTCAACAGATGCAATTATATTTTATGTCTCTGCGTTTTCTTCTCAAACCCTAAACGTTTCATTCCCCTTTCCTCCCAGTTACAACCAGCCCCGTTCCTTAAACTCTCCCTTCTTTCTCCTTCAACTTCTCTACTCTCTGTTCCATGCCTTTGCTGATGTTCTTATACTTCGTATCTCTCTCTCTCTCACTCGTACTCGTTCTGTCTTCATCAGAGTTACGCGAGTATAGATTTATAACTACTTAAAGTTTTGCGATTTATTTCCCCCGCTTATCGCCCGTCCGGATATGTCTACTACCAAGGGAGGGGTTTACTTATCACTTAGTAGATGCAAATACAAGAAGGAAAGTGAGAGAAATTGAAGAAGATGAAGGAAGAAAGAGAGAGAAAGAAAAAAATGGAAAGAAGTTAGGAAGGAAAGCAGGAAGGAAGGAAGGAAGGAAGGAAGAAGAGGAGTCCCACTCGGTACTACGGGTTTTAAATTAAACCGACGTTAATTCGGGATGAGAGCTCCGGTCCGAAATTGATTTTGAAACGAGTCGGCCCACCATCGTACCGTACCGTACCGTACCGTTCCGTTCCTTTCCGTTTTGTTCTAACGCGTTGCAGTAGAAAGTTGCCCACCATAACTTACCGATCGTCTTTTGTTTTCGTTGAAGAAAATATCTTCATTCATTTTCTTTACAATTCAATCGCATACGTTCATTTGTTTCTATTATCTTGAAATCGATGATGCATTGTTGAACATTCGTTTCACTTTTGTTTGATACCGTTTTCATTTGTTTCTTTTTCGGATTCGTTTCTAGCAAACAAGTTGAGTTAAAAGATTCTGATGTTTTCTGTTTCTTTAGAACGAAGATAGGAGAATTATAATAAGTCGTTGAACTTAGTTGAAATTCGCTTTAGAGATTAGACTTTTACGTAGAAGCGTGAACATCAATTTGGCACTAAGAACTAAGAAGACTCGGGTTGAGGTCTACGGGAAAAAGACTTTTTGCAACGTCGCGTTTTCATTTGCTTGGGTAGGATTCATATATATACACACACACGCACACAAACATATATTCATATATATATAAAGTATAGGTACATGTATATATACGTGACACACGGGAAACATTAATTATATCAACGCGGGACAGTTACTTATTAGCTAAAGGAACTAAATTGCCACTTTGGCATCGACGGATTAACGTTCCATATCTAACTTTGCGCGAAGCTAAGAAATGAACCGTATGCAGATACTATTTTCAACCCCGACGCACTTACATACTCTATCCAACGAGTACGCATGCAGATACGGTACCGTATCTACTAGAGTAAACTGCACACCACGTTCTACCATTCTACCGTTCCCGTAACGTATGTAAGAAAAGGCGTGGAAAGTGCTTACGTCACACGCTTTAAATCGCATCGGATAAATTACGACTTTTCGCGGGTTCTAAGATACGCGATTACTTATTACCTTCTTCTCCTTTCTGTCACCTAAAAGGGTGAGGTAGAAGTGGAAAAGAAATGGGAAAGGGAATAAGAAGAACAGATTCCTTTTACTCCACCACCTTTGGTTGAATATATTTATCAATTGATCAGTTTGATCAGTCATTTAATTTCTCACCCCCCCCCGCCTAATTGGTGATTATTTTTGTATCCTAAAAAACAAAGTATATTTGTTTTCTTATCAACGTTTTCATACCTATAGAGTTAACGTTGCAGAAAAATTCTACTTGGTTTTATTCGTTTAATACTTGGTAACGAGAAATTAATCATTTACTTTGTTTTGGTTTATGATTTTAAACAGGAGGGCGGCGAGGGCGGTGGTGAGGGGTACAGAAAGTGATCTTAAAAAAATATTTTGAATATTATAGCCATTTGATCGAACTTATGATGATTTTTAATTCGTTTCGTATCTCCTCATTGGGTTGATGCTACTTTAAATAGAAAGAGGTCAGACGTAGCTACTTCTAGACTAACTACGGATGTCATTGAACCGGCTCTTGAGGATTAATCCTCTCGTTACTGACAGAGATTCTAATAAAACGATTTCTATATATGAAGACTAAGAAAACTATTGTATATTCAAAGTTAACGATCTATCAATTTTCTAACACTCGTGACTAATCCAAAAATTAGGACAATTTCTTTTATTCACTATTTATTTATACGTAAATTTGGATTAAGTTTGGATAATTAAACTCATCAGGAAAATCATTTAACATCATGAACGTTTCGATCTTGCGATGGGTTAGAAAACTAATGTGAGAAATAATTTCAAGTATCATTGAATCCAATTGGGATTTTCCCTGCTAAGAATTTCGCATTCAATGAGGATTATTTCGAATAATGAGATCAGTTGAAACTTATCGAAAAACCAAATGGCAAACCAATGGTTGTCAGTTTAAAGATAAATGTTATAATACCGACTACTGGAAAAAATAATTAACGAGGATGGATTTTCCAGGGGGGTGGCAAAAAAAAAACGTTAAATCCAAAACGTTGAAGTATAATAATCATACTTTAGATAAATCGCGATAAAGTCGAATAGGAATGTGTACAGTTTTGGGTAGCGATGCCTTGGGTGATATCGTTGATGGTGTTGGAAAAGAGGAATGGTTTGTGGAAAAGGGGTTGGGGTTGGTTGATACACTACACACACACACACACACACATTTATATATAGAAGCAAGAGGAGAGAAAGATAGGAAAAGGCGGAGGAGTAATAGCTACGGAATATTGCAATAATATGCAAAGTATATGAGGGATATATTAATTTCGCGAAAACGGTGAAAACGTAGATAGCTGCCGGTTAGGTTGAACTCGGCACACCAACGAAACAGCCGGGTTTCTCTGCGGGCTTCCGTGCCCAAAAGAGGTGCCGAGTAGTAGTGAGAGTCGGCCAGAGCCAACGTTACTAGTCGCTGCCAATGTGAACAAGTGTAAGTTGTAGTTGTATTAGTAAAGAAGAAGGTGTTGGTACTGGTGATGGTGATAGTGGTGGTGGTGGTGGTGGTGGTTCGGGGCCTACGAAACCGGTGGTTTCACAGACAAATAAATACACGATATTTCAGCAGATGGGAAATGAGAGTTTGCAACGGCTTGCTTACTACCTCGAGACTTTCTCTATCTTCCTCTCTTCTTTCTATCTCACTCATTCTATCTAGGAAAACTAAATTTTAATTCGGAGTTTGCGCCCCCTTTACCAAACTCTCGATTAGCTTCACTCGATATTTGTTTTTTTTTCCCCCTACTTTCTTATCCGCCATAAAAAAATCTTTTTTCCTATTTTTTCTTTTTCCATATCGATGTCTTCTTTTTTTAATATCCATGAAGTAAAGATTATTTATCATATTAAAGTTAACTGTTATATGTTTTAAAGGGAAGATTGTTGAAGAAGGTCAGTAAGAGAAAGTTTTAGGAATTAATAGCTAAGAGGTAGTAGTTTTAATAGTAGTAGTACTACTAGTAGTAGTAGTAAAATGTTAAAGCTCGATCGTAGAGACTCAAGCAACTATTGTATCACTGGCACGCAACCAAATGAAACACGTTATACACTACTATACCCGAAGCCCTGGCTAACCCAGTTTCAAAGCTTACCTCGGCTGTTATGCACGCAAAGCGTTATAAAGCTATTAAAATATTTCCTTTCACGTGAAATTAATGGATGATGATCGAACGATTATAAACAAAACTCTAACCGGTTGTTAACCCCTTCCCGCCCTCTCCCTTCCCTCCCCCTTTAAACTATCCGAACCGATGATCAGGATGCAGACTGGAAAATGAAATATAAGGAGAAAAAAAAAAGAAAGAAAGAGTCAAGAAATGTGGAATTGAGGAATCAGCAGAAGTCAAGGTAAAAACAGGGAAGTTTGAAATGCTCGTTAAGCTCTGCCCATTCTCATTCTTCTTCTTCTACTTCGTCGTCTTCTTCTTCTTCTTCTTCTTCGTCTGCTTTTTATATATTTTTCTCTCTCTCTCTCTCTCTCTCTCCCTTATTTTCTTTTTTCTTTTTTTTTTTCACCGGGTGGCCGCGAAAATCCAAGAGAATCAAGAGGAACTTTAAAGTCTGGTCGGAGCTTTAGGGGGTTGCAAGTTGGTTATAAGTTCGAGCAAAGAATTCGCACGGGAATGAGGAATTGAAGTAAGTTGCGGCTTTGCAGGGCTTTGGTCGTCGTCCTTTTCGTCCTAGTAGTAGTAGTAGTAGTTGTCGTTTTCTTCCTTTATCTTTTTCTCTTTCTCTCTTTCTCTCTTTTTCACTCTTATTCAGTACTCTGTTTCTTCTTTCTTAGTTGTCGTCGTTGAGATCGACGACGATGGGCGGACCAGTAAAACGGAAAGGACGCTAGCAGTGGCTCCGTTGTGGTACCGCCGGATAAAAAGTTGAGAAGAGCAAGAGTAAAGATCAATACCTCCGGCCGTCCAACGTCCTTCCTTCCTTCCCTCCAACACCAGAACTCCCCCTTCAACCACCCAACTACCCCTTGTACTCCTACCCCCAGTCCAGGATAGGAAAAGGTGGTTCTGTTAGGAAACAGGATTCCTCAACTTGCTCGATCAACAGTTTCGATCATTTTTCTTCTATCACCTCAACCCACTTTTCTCTAATTTTCCATTAGTCTGATCTAAAGGTTTTCAATTTCATGAGACTAGGTTGAAAATGTGCAAGAATAAGGCCCAGTTTCGCAAAGGAACTGCGGTTGCTGGTATCTTCAATCTTGGCGAGTTAGAAATTATTAGAAGTTTCGACTGTGAACTTATTTCGTAGTAGTATGACCCGAATGAACGAATGAACGCTAGCTAGACTAGACTAGGCTAGGCTAGGCTAGGGTAGGTAGTATTCTGTGCGATTCCTAAAGGGTACTTTCGTAACAAGATTGTTGGTTAACAAAGTTTACCGGTATCTACTCTCGAGGTACTTTAACAGGAGATGAGAGTAAGCAAGAGGAAGAGGAAGAGGAAAAGGTGCATAAAAAGAGCAAGAGGAGAGTGGTAAATTGAATACTTTGCGTGATTTCAAGGATTATCGAAGTAACGATTTAACCAAGTCTTGGAAAATTAATATCGAACTTATGGGTAACTTGCCCAAAGATTTCCAAATTTTCCAACAATAATCTTACACGTTCTTTAATCTAACGTGAATCCTCATCTCATTTATTTTATTTTCTTCTTTTTGTTTTTTTGTAATCAAAACAACTAGTAAAATGAGGACGAGTTCAAAAAGCAGAAGAAAAAGAAGAAGAAGAAGAAGAAGAAGCATTTGGATGATTAAACGAAAGTTTAGAATACGTAGTAAAGACAAATTTTGATTAGTAAGGTCTACATTTTATCTGGCCAATATCCGAAATGCTTCTTAAGATATTTACGGAGGGTGTGTGTTAAGTGACAGTGCGCGTTAGGGTTCTCTCTATGAAAAGAGGAATAGAAAGAGAGGAGGAGGAGGAGGAGGAGGAGGAGGAGTAAAGACTCGTTGTCTCCTCCGCAGTGTTATAATTCACAGCTAATCTAATCCTCCGGTTTGCTGTTGGCTGGTGTTAGTACGTTAGGACGATTTATAAAAGTGTATATTCCGTGCAAAAATACAATGGGGGGATAGCCCAGCCTTGCTTGCTAGCTAGCTAGCTAGCTAGAATAGTAGTTCTCTTGTCTTCTGTAGAACAAGTATAGTAAGAGAACAGGAAGAGAAGTGAAGAGAAAGGAAGATAAAGAAAAAACGAAAAGGAAAAGATAGAGGAGGAATGGTTGGAAAATAAAGAAATGGTTGCACGCGTGTTCGTAGTAAAACGCATACTAGTATATCGTAGACGACACTACTCCGAATACGAGGAACTACGTTTCTAAACTCTCCGTATATTCGCAACACATAATCTCAGATACCGTGGAAAGACAGATATACGAAGACCGAGCTCGGCCGGTTACCTCTCTTCCTCTTTCCTCTTCATCCTCTTCTTCCTCTACTTCGTCTACGTCTCCGGACACACACCGAAAACACACACCTAGTAGTAGTATACTGCACGCTGAGTTTGTACCGTTGGCTAACTTAGTTTGTGAACTGCAAAATCCCTCCACCAACCAACCAGGCAGGCGGGCAAGCAAGGAAAGGCAGCTACCCACCCACGAGGGCATACAAATAATAATTCTTTGTTTCGTCGGGGAGGGGGCCCACGGAGACGTGTAAATACCGACCCTGGGACCGTTCTTCTTTTTTTCCCTGAGCCAGCAAAGGTAAAGAAAGAGATGAACCCCCCCACAAAAAAAAGGAAAGAAAAAGCAACAGAAGGGAAAAGAGAAAGAGAGAGTGAGAGAGAGTGAGAGAAAAAGAGAGAGAGAGGACTGGTTCTTCTCTTAGTGGTAACGCCTAAATCGCACCAACAACTCATCCGCTGAAAGTTGCGACGAGCTTTGAAGATCTACGACGAGAAGGAATAGCAGGATGAGAGCAGAAGAGGTGGAGTTGAAGGAGGAGGATGAGGAGGAGGAGGAGAAGGTGGAATAAGAGGCGGCAGCCTCTTCGTTTTCCTCCCCTCTGACACCCACAGTTTCTCTCACCCTGTCTCACTTTTTCTGTCTCGTGTAAGCTTTTTTCAAGATTCCTACGACCGTCCTATTCCAACGTTTTGAACGTAATCGCGAAAATAAGGATCACGGGATATAACTCAACGGGGGTTGAAATGTCGCCTAAGTGATACGCTCCTACTCATCTCGTATTAAGACACCACTGAGACAAAAACATTTCGACCGGTTCTATTGTAGTTTTCTAATTGTAGAAATTTCGGATTGAAATATCATTCAGGATGGTTTAAAAGGAAAAATTGGATACCATTAACAAATTTTTGATTTAAACTGATTTTTTTTAAGTCAAACGACCATTTTTTCGTTAAAAACATTCGTTCTCTTTTGTATATTGTTTTTTTTTTTTTGAAGAAAAAAAAAATGATTAAGGGAATAAGAATATTGACCGAAGATGGATGGGGGTGGGTGGGGCTAACGCAGAAAGATGAAGTAAAATGAAGAAATGAGGAAAGGATAGAAAGAGCGAATGAGATTGGCAATAGACGTCGAAAGTCCAACGCAGGAAAGTCCTGGACGGTCTGGCAATAACGGAGTAAACTTGAAGAGTCTGAGAAAGAAAGAGAGAGAGAATAGGAGAGAGGGAGGAGGCAAGAGAACGGCTGGCCGCTCGTCCCAAGTTGGAAAAGGAAGAAGAAGAGTAGAATGAAAGAGAAACAGAGAGAGAAAGAAAGATAGTGGTAGTCGGGACGGTGAGAAAGGGATAGAAGGTCGTGCCTAGGTTGTGTCGGGTATTGAAGAAGGAAAGGAGAAAGACGACCGACCATACTCTCGTTCCCTTTCTCTCTCTCTCTCTTACTCTCTTTGTAGAAAAAGATAGGAATCGTGGATGTTGGATGGAAAAAGAGTGAAAGAGGGAAAAAGACGCCCAGTAATGGTAGAAAGAAAAGAGACGCGAAAAGGGAAAGAATAAGAGAGTGAGAGAGAATGAGAGAAGGTAGGTGAGGGAAAGAAAGAGAAAGAGGGGAGAGGGGGATGGGAAGCAGAAAGAGAGAGAGATTCGTAGCGGAGCTTCGCGAAGAAAACGCTTCGGTTTATTTCTGTTCGATTTTTCCAGTGTCGCCGTCGCCCTGACGACAATTCGCAGGCGCGGCACCGTCTCTCCAACTCCCCCTCTCCACCCCCTTCCCGCCTACTACCAACCTACCTAGCTAGCTAGCTAGCTAGCTACCTACCTACCTACCTACCTATACGTGGCCCTCTCTATCACTCTTCTTCTCTTCTTCCTCTTTCCTCTGGTTCGGTTCGGTCGGTACGACGGAAGGAACGAATGGGTTACGCCCAGATGCGCGCATCGAACCCTGGTCAATAGCCGGTCTCTCTCTTATCGTCCTATCTCCTTCATCCCCCCTCCTCCCAATCCCTATCATCAGGGTTGTGTTCAGCTCGTTCGTTTGCTCCTTCTCCTATCCCTATTTCTCTCTTTCTTTCTCATCCTATCTCCACCCTCTAAAAGGGGGTGGAAATTGGTAAATGGTAGTAGTAGTAATAGTAGTAGTAGTAGGAATGTCGAGCCAACCGATATATACGACTATCTCTATCTCTATCTCTTTCTGTTTCTGGGTGGTGGGTATCCACGCTCAGTCGGAAAGGGGTGTGCGAGCCTCGAAGGAGGCGGGGAGGGTTGGTTAAAACGGGGGTTGCGTGTAGGTGCGTTCATCGGTCCACCTATTGAGGAAAGGGTGGACCCCTTTGGTCGAGTTGCAGAAGCCTCGGTGTTGCGGCAAGTTACGGGTGCGCCATCGAGGACCACCCCCCGCGCGATTGGAAATCTATTCCCACCCTCGAAGTCGAACCTCGACCTATCGGAGGGTTCGTTCGGTTTGGAGATATTGAGTCTGCGCTCTTCACTACTACTCTCTCGATCTTCCCTTTCTATTCTTCTCTTCATACCCCATCAGTTCCCACCCTTTTCCCTCACTTTCTTTCTTTCTTCCTTTATTCTGGTCTCTCCCTCTTCCTCTCTCTTTTTAGCATTATATCTATACATTTCTTTTTTTTTTCATCATCTTCTTCGTCTTCTTTTACTCTATGTTTCAATTTGAATCCTTGGACCAGTTGGACCAGGTTCCACCATCTTTAATCAACCAACGACCCTGCTCGTTTTCAATTCCTCAAATCGAATTTTCGATTATTACTATGTCACTCTTCGTTTTTTCAACCCCCCTGCCCCTTTCCTTCTCCAATATCTTGATAAATATTTGAGTATCATAACGCTGAGGATATTCGCGATGAAGCGCATTTATGTCTCTTTAGGTCGAACCATGGGATAAAATATTTTTATCCTCGCTTATAGGTCGCCCTCGGATTCGTTGTTCGCTATCTCTCTTCCACTTAAACTCGCACGTGCGTAGCTTAACACTCGACCTAACACACACATACATATATATATATATACTCATAGCTGGGACCAGCCATACCTCATTGCGCCGGACAGTGGTCAGATATTTTCACAATAGGTTCCGCGCCGGTGCTTTCATTGCAGGAAACTTCGTGGCTTGCCGGGGTGTTAAATGGCGGAGCACCATTGAATACGTTTCCACAATACGCTCGGTATACGCAGTATCGTAACGCGTTTCTACCTTTGCCTCGCTACGGACGATAGGAACGCCTATAGGGTTTACATATACTAACCCAACTGTATAACTCTATATACTAGTTTTACATATATGCGTTTGTATATATACATGGATAGAGATACATAGAGAAATGGTACATAATATTCTTGATTATGGTAAATGTTAAATTCGTAGGAAAGCATGGAAACGCCCAATCCCATTGACTGTTTTCCTTTCATTCGTCTTTGTAAAAGTTTTCGTTACTTTTGAGAAACAATCGAGACTGCTTATCAATAGTATCCATTTGAAAATTAGTTTTATTGTTTATAACTAATGGAAAAGAGAAATGTGATCTACAGATATATTTTTATTTCAAATCGTTCAGTATTTTTCTGATAAATCGATAAAAATTCGGTACGATTGTCTAGGAAATGAAGAACGAATGATTGATTAACCCCATCATATTTTTACCAACCAATATAAAACGTTCAATTATTAATCTTCAATAGTGTTATATATTTTAACTAATTTGATTAAAAATACAACGTTGACTTTCTTCTTCGATTGCATAATAACATTTTATCAGTAATAATCTCGTGAAAGTTTAGCCATGGGATCGATATAAAATGGTAGGTAAAATAACCAGTGTACATATATATATATATATATATATCTATACACACACACACAGACATAGATTGTATAATACATAGGAATATAAAATGAAAATGAAAGAGAAGAAAAAAGCAGAAGAGTAAGAAGAAGAAGAAGAAGAAGAAGAAGCAGAATAATAATAAGAAAAAGAAGAAGACTAAGACTAAGAATAAAGATCGAAGATCGTTGGAGGCCATCCTCCTCATAGTCATAGTCATAGTCATAGTCATCGTCGTCATAGTTGTCGTCGATGGTGCGTCGGTCGGTCGACCGGCCATTTCTTCGACAATGCGTACCATAGCAAGGCAAGGTAGCACACGGCGCCGATAAAAAAGAGGAGTTCTTCTCTCCTCTCTATCCAACGATCCTCCCCCCTCTCCTATATTTTCCCCATCTATCCATCTCACTTTCTCCGTCTGCGCACGTTTCTCCCACCCTCTTTTCTTCGAAGGCCGCGCGCGCGATTCCGTTGGGGGCGGTGGCGGTGCGTCGACGACGACGACGACAACGACTACGACGACGAGGTGGAGGAGGAGGAGGAGGAGGAGGAGGAGGAGGAGGAGGAGGAGGAGGAGGAGAAGGGGTGAGGAGGAAGAGGAAGAGAGGACTGCTAGGAAGGTAGGTGGATGGGGTTGGTTGAGTGTAGTGGTGGTGGTGGTGGTGGTGGTTGTTGAGGAGGAAGAAGAAGAGAATACGATAGAGAAAGAAAGAGAACCGAGACGAAGAAGAAGGGTGGTAGGGGGACACGAGGGGGGTTGAAAGTGGGTGAGAGAACGCTCGTCGCGGCGCCTCCGGGGGTGGTGAGACGTCGGGGGAGGGTTTTGTCGGGAGGAACGTTCTCTCGTTCTATCTCATTCGTTCACTCGCTTGCACGTTCTCTATGAGTGTGTGTAAGATAGAAAGAGAAAGAAAGATAGATATATAAAGAGGTGGAGGAGTATAGAGTAAGTGAGAGAGAGAGATATAGAAACTATCGACGTTTTTACGTAACAAATCAGTCGTAACTGGCCCGGCACTGGCTGCGACCGTGCGCGGTGGAACAACCAATGGGAGAGCCAGTCGATATTCGATATCCGATCACATCATAGGTTGCCTGGCCTTGCCTGAAACACCGTGCCAGTCCAATAGCCTTATAGGAAAAACCGAGCGTGGAAGAGGAGTGGAGGTTCAGTGATAAGGGGGTGAGGAGATACGGGGAGAGGATCAAAGTGGGAGGGAAAACGAATGAGCGAACGAACGAACGAACGAACGAACGAAAGGAGGGAGAGAGGGGGTGGTAGGGAAGAAGAGGTACATCTAGGTGGTGGTGTCGTGGAGCAGGGGGTGAATAAGAGAGAGTAAGAGAGAGTAAGAGAGAAAGAGAGTAAGAGGGATGGGGGTTGGAAAGCGATTGCACGTCGAGCAGTCAACCTCTCGTGGCAGGCAATTCGTCCTTGGCTTCGGGATTTCTTTTTCTCTCTTTTACCCGCTCTTTCCGTTTCTTCCGCCATCAGCCTCTATTGGATTGCTTTCGAGAGAGAGAAAGAGAGAGAGAGAAAGAGAAAGAGAGAGAGAGAGAGAGAGAAAGGGAGATAGACAGGCAGACAAGGAAAGCTTTTCGATCGTATATCTTCGTCTGGCCAGTATCCTAGCTTTCCTTTACCACTGTTCTGGGGTATCCACTTTTTTATTCGATTAGTATAAAATAAGATACCATAGTTTTAGTAAACGAATTTGATCTTAGAAGATCTCATATGAGTTTAGCAATCGACATTCCAAGCATGAAAGGATATTCCTGCTGTTGCTTTTGGTGTTGCTGTTTGTATCGTTACTTCTACTACTACTACTACCATTTCTACTTCTACTTCTACTTCTATTCTGGTTTCGGCCTCTTCGCTGATGCTGCTGCTACTGCTGATATCGATTTCAGAGTGCATCCGAACGCCAGTAGGAAAGTTTCGAGTACGGAATAACCCAACGTATGTAACGTCGCGCGTATTTCTACTACGGATACGAGAGGAAACTTGATACTAATATCGTGACGGGATCCTGGATATATGGAAGGACGATACGAAGGCATGAAGGGGTAGGTGCAGGGGGCTGGTATGGGGATGATACGCAAGGACGTTCCGGAGAGACGTGGTAGATCCTGGAAAAAAAAGGGGGGTTCGGATTGGAAAAGTAGGAGAGAAGGAAGAGACGCGGAGAAAAGTAGTAAAATGAAATAGACGGTTAAGAGAGAGAAAGAGAGGGGTAGGAGGAGGAGGAGGAGGAGACGAGAGCTCGTCGTTGGAAGTAAAGGCGTGAGCGTAGAAGGAGCATTTTAATCTATGGTCGCGTGGAGGAGAAAACGAGAGAACGTTCATAGGGGGTGGTAGTTGGTGTGGTGGTGGTGGTGGTAAAGGGGTGTAGAAGAGAAGTTCGGGAAGCGGGAAAAGGGGGCTTGAAGGGAGGTAGATAGGTAGGTAGGTAGGTAGGTAGGTAGGAAGGTCCTCGCTCCCATGCCCGGATTATAATCAACCCTTTTATCCTAGGCTTTCCATGTCGCTAATTTCCATAATTACACAGACGCTAAAATCACAATATCCTCTGCCGGGAGAAAGGAGTAACCTACGTGAGCTTCTCCCTTCTACCCCCGAATCCCTTTTCCTCTGGGTAGTGTCGGTCGCCCGGCAGCAACGTCACACGAGTAGAATGAGATGGGTTCGAACAGAGTGAGTGAGTGAGTGAGTGAATGAGTGAGAGAAAAAGATGGAATGAGAGTGGAACAACGATGAGACTAAGGTTGGATAGTAGAGAATGAAATAGAAAGACAGAGAGAGGAAAAGGTAGGGTATGTGATGGTAAAGGGTGGTAGGAGGGTGTAAGAGGGAGCAGGAGGTGGAAAAGGTGGAGGAGGTGGAAGCGGCTCGCTAGAGATAAAGGTACTCTTTAGCTAGGATGGCGTTCTCTTGCATCTCGTATGTTTATGTACTCGTATCCGCGTGGCTGAGCATGGAAGTGCCTGGATAACCAGCCAAGTGACAAGCCGGCTCTCTCTCACACTCTCTCACACTCTCACTCTCTCTCACTCTCTCTCTCTCTCTTTTTCCTCTCCTCTCCGGTTGGCAGGTCTCAGCCAGGCTGGCTGGTTGTGTTGGCTGGCTGACGGCGAGGGGCATGCCTCTCGAGTCAAATTTTGAAAGCCAGCCAACTCGGGAAAGTGGGTTTAAAAGTCTCTCGATAAGTGCCGTCTCGCGTTGAATCGGCCCAGCTTGGCTGCTGATGTTTGCCGCAACAACGCCTGCGTTGCCTTACTTGTTTCCTTGCTTACTTACTTGCTTCCTTGTCCTTGATGTTTCGTTTTGTTGTTACGTGTTCAACTCCTTGGGAATCCCCTCGTTCATTTTCACGTTTTATGGATAAAAAAAAGAAAAAGTGAAAGAGAAAGGAAAAAGAGGAATGTTAGAAAGGGTTAGAAGAACTAGTCAGAAAAAGGAAGAGAGAGAAAGAGAGAGTTTTAGTAGTTTGGTGAAGGGCGCGAAAGTAAAAGACGGAAAGTCGTGCGGTAGACTAAAAGGAAAGAAAGTTTTACCGAGAAGGACGAAAGATCGCGAGTGCCCTTTAGTCGGTACAGGTCCTTAACCCGTTTCCTGGATAATTCTACGTAGACCGTCTAGTATACTCTCTCTCTTTCTCTCTCTCTCTCACTTTCTATCTCTCCCTCTCTCTCTCATTGGATGTTCTAGCGCGCGGAAGGACTCAGCGGAGTGACTGGGGTTGACTTTTCTCACTTTAACCTCGCGATGCGATGCTTGGAGGGGTAGAGGGTGCTGCTGGGGCTGTATCGAGCGGCCCTCCTACATACATCTATCTCCTCCGACTCGCTCTCCTCCACCTTCTACCCCTCATCCTCCTCTACCTCTTCCTCTTCCTCTTCTTCCTCCTACCCCCGATGTTTCTCTCGCCCGGCACCGCTCGTTCTCTCTCTCTCTTTCTCTCTGAACATCTTCTTTCTCTCTCTCTCTATCTATATCTTTCGCTTTCCCTCTTTTCCCTCCGAACGTTCGTGGCCTTCCACCCCTCCCATCCTTTTCCACCAACCTTACTCTCTACCTCCTCCGGCTCTTTCTACATCTCCTCCTTCTCTGCTACCCCTCGAGTAGTCCGCTTCCCCCATTCTTCGCTACTCACCCACCTAACTCTACCTACCCTCTATACCACCCACCCCTTCGTACCCTCACTCTCTTTCTCTCTCTTTCCAACATCGGCATCGTCCTTCTTCTACCAACTATTCTCTCTTTCTCTCTCTCTCTCTCTCTCTTTCTTTCTATACTTCCTACCTTCCTCCCCCTTTTCCTCTTCCACCACCCTCTTCTCGCAGCAGACTTCCGCTCGCTCTCTTTCTCCGTACGCCTCTTTCTTACTCCGTGTCCGTCTCCGACAAACCCGACCACCACCACCACCACTCTACCACCACCATCACAACTACCACCCCTCTTACTAACCCCTCTTTCTCAATCCTCCTCTTTTCTACCTCGCTCACTCCTCCTCCTCCTCCTCCTATTTCTCCTGTTCGTTCTTTCTCCGAGGCCTTTGGCTCAAAACGCTCTCGCCGACAAACAAACCGCAGACACTTTGGAGTTTTACGCAATCGTAAGTTTCTTCATTTGTTTGCACATTCAACGTTGATTCAAATATTGTTGGTTACTACGGTGTGCGCGCCAGAAAAGAGGAAGGGACGTTTCCTCTTTGCCGCTTTGTTTTTTCTTTTTTTTTTTTATGCTCTCCCACTGTCTACCACGTACCACCCCCTACAAGCAACCTCGTGGCTGAAATTCTGTCACGTGAGATGCAATAAGAACGCGAGATGGAATATGAGTATGAGAAAGAAGGAGAGAGACTGAGTATCCTGGACTTCAGTGGAATGGCTTATGAAACTCGGAAGACTAGAGTGCATCGTTCTAAGAGCTATGCGTATAAGTTTCCCTTTTCATCCTCATCCTCGTCCTCATCCTCCTCCTCCTCCTTCTCCTACTCCTCTCATCTTCCGTCCTTTTAATTAAATTAAGATTTTCTGAATTCCCAACTCGGTAATTTCCTAATTGTCTTTTGCGTACGTAACCTGCTGTCTTTTTTATTTTTCATTCTTTTTTTTTTCCCCCTTTCTTTATTTCATTTCTTTTTTTATTTCAATTGCAATGCAATCTTTGTAATCGATTAGAGTGATCAAATATGACGTAAGAAAGAAAAAAAAAATAAGAAAAAGATTGACGAAGACGTTATCGTTCATGGATTATCATATTCGTCAGATTTTAATCTGTTGCTTTGAAGAAGGAAAGTGGAAATGTGCGAGAGAGAAAGCGAAGGACCATTGAAACTGTTGGAAAAGGACACAATAACACACACATACACGCACACACCCTCTCTCTCTCTTTCTCTTTCTCATTTACTCTTTTCGTGTAACAGTAGTGGTTCCGGTATATGTCGGCGGCAACGGTGGGGCTTAGTTGACGCCGAAATTGCTTCCAGTGTCGAGTTGCTGGAGAAACTTTGGATTTTAGGCGAGAGTCTAGTCGAGAAGTGTATGCGCAGAAACGAGATAGAATGAAGAAGAGAATGAGAAAGAGAGAGAATGAAAATGAGAATGAGAATGAGAAAGACCGAGATAATTCCATGATATAGAATGAGAAAGAGAGAAGAGATGCTGAGTTGGAGTACAAGGTCACGCGTCAAGTCTGATTATTAACTTTTTTACCGAAGATACTTGAGAGGAGGGTTTCTCCACCTCCTCGTCTTCATTCTCTCTCTGTTTCTTTCTCTCTTGCTCTCATTCAACCATTCCTAGTGCGTAATCATAAGAACGCGAGCGTTTTAAGTCTATGAGGAACTTACAAAGAACTTACTTTCCTTTTCTCAAAGATTTCAACTTCTACCTCCCCTTTTTCTCTCTCTCTCTTTCTAACTAAAAACCATAACGCGAAATATTAACACACAATCGTACTTATTATACCAAGATCTTAATCAAAAGATACATTACGAATTACTGTATATATATATCGCGATTAGATAAATTATGATAAATAACGAATGAAAATAATCAAAGATTATCTTATTCTTCAATTATTCATTAAGTATCATTCGAACTTTCTAACTTTCTCATCATTCGATATGTTTTCACTAAATGATTTTTCCAACCGATCCGAAATAGGCATACTTATGAATATGCTCGAAATGTCTAAGGTGTACAAAACGAAACTGAGAAGACAGAAAGAGAGAGAGAGAAAGAGTAGGAAGAGAAGGAGAAGAAGAAGAAGAAGGTGAACAGGAGTGGTATGGGGTGGGTGGTGATGGTGGTTGTGGTGGTGAGGGGGTAGCAAACGTTGAAGATAGAAAGAGAGAGGGTGGTGGTGGTGGACGAGGGAAGATCACAGGGGGAGGTGGGAACGACAGGAGATTCGCAATGGGTGTTGGAAGAGGAACGAACTGATGGGGGAGGGAGGTAGAGAGAGATAGAAAGATAAAGATAGATAAAGTAAGAGTGAGAGAGAGAGATATTGAACGAGAGTAAGGGAGTAAGATAGAGATAGAAGAGTAGGAGCAGTATCTTGGAGACTTCGCACTGTATCTTGAAATGAGTTTTGTTGGATCAATAAGTTCCACTATAAGAACACTCTCGCTCTGTCCCGGTGTTGTATAGTTGTATTAGTTCTATCCGTGTATATCTGTGTCTGCAAATAGATACACGGCGTACATGGGTCCACCCTCTTCCCTCTTACCCCCTTCCAACCTACTACCTTTCTTCCTCACTCTCTCTCTCTCTCTCTCTCTCTCTCTCTCTCTCATTCTCTACCCCTTCCCCGTACCCCTTCTTCTTCTTCTTCTTCTTCTTCTTCTACTTCTACTACTACCCAATCTCTATTCTATCTTTCTTACTCCAACAACATCATCCTTCTCTTTCTATATCTATCTATCTATCTATCTATATATCTATCTATGTATCCATACGAGTGTGAGTTAGCTTCACGCGCGAGTATATCTATGTATGTATGTGAGTGTGTATGCGTTTATCTGGCGCAGCAGTCGACTATATATCCAATAGGATAGTCGCTACAAGCATTTTCGAGATGAGTCGAACTCAATCTCGCGGCAGACACGGCGAGTTCTCTTATCCAGAACGAATCCACGTACCGTTGGTGATCACGTGAATATGGATATGCGAGAGTTTCCGTGATTAACGGTGAGAGATGAGCACAAGAAGAGGTAGGTGGAGGTGGAGGAGGTGGAGGTTGAGCTGCAGATCGAGTACGAGATAGATGGGGGAAGGGGGGCTTAAGACGAGGAAAGGGAAATGCAGGATATAGGACTGCATTATCCTTCCTCTCGTAGATATTTTTGATCAAACATTAAAAAAACTATTTAAAAATAACAATCGTAGCACGGATACACCTCGTTGTTTGAATAATTGGCATTGGGTGGGGAGATAGCCCATATGAAGTGATTTCAAACCTTACTGACAAATAATAACCTGTTGTTGTCGTCGTCGTTGGGAAGATAATAAATCATATGTTATTCTATCTATTTGGCATTGTTGAATATTTTTTACGAGACAAATGGGGGAGGGGAAGAGTTTTTTTTGGAAAGGGTCTGTACCAATGCCAGGAAAGCACAAATGTATGTACCAATAGGATTGAATCTATACCTAGCATAGTCGTGGAACGTTTATATAAGAGAGATTTTACTTCCCCTTACCCCCCAAACCCTACCTCTTCCTTTCTCTCTCTCTTCTTCTTCTTCTTCTTCTTCCTTTACGAATACATCGAGAAGAGTAAGTCGTAAGTAGGTATGCGATACGTTCACGTACTCCCTTTATATTCTCATACCAGTGGCAACACCAAACAGGCAGACAGTGCAGCCAACCATTCGAACGGTGGGACACCAGTGTCGCTATGGAACTCGTAGATAGGGGAAACAATTATTATCGGTCCGTAACAAATGCGCGGCAAGCTGCGTTTTCCACCCTACCAAGGTCTTACTATCTCTCTCTTTCATCCAGGATTCAACTATTCCACTCATTCTCCTATCTTCTTACATTCCACGCTCATCTATTCTATCCTAGTTTATCATACGTTAATTGTTATATTAAATATCATTGTATATGCAAATAATTAGTCGACATTTTTTCAACAAAATTATAAATCATTTAGTTTGTTTAGTATTTCTTTTTGTATTTGGAAAACAAAGAAATAATTTAAGATTTAACGTTTAGAATTTGTTATGTTTTTTTCTGATCGCGAACATACTTATAATTCTCTGTATTATTTTTAAATCGTTCGGTTTATCATAATTCTGTTCGACTATTCTCCACTGTTGGAAGGAAGTAACGAAACTGAATTTCGAGTCGAACAATTCTTGGCCGGTTGCCTTGTATCTCGACTTTCCTTGCCTGTAACGCCCTCGTAAATTACAACTCCGAATTACCGTGCGATTGATTTTACGACAGGTACAAATAATTTAACAGTGGGTAACGCGAGCGTGCAGGTTAGCAAAGTTATGTGCCAAAAACTCCATTACTTTCGGTGTTTAAAGCGTTAAAGTGCATGTTGTTTGCTGTTATTTTCGATTATCTAATTATATGCATTGTTCTAGCCTCAAGGCAAATAGAAACTACGAGAAACTTTTACAATATTTTTATTCGAAATTCAATGAAACAATATATATTTTTTATATATATTCCATTAAGTTTATCAACTTGTCATAAAATCTGAACATCATATTGTGATTCTGAACTTGATCCTGATGCTGATTTTGATTGTAAACTCGAATCACGAACATAATTCATACCTTCTTTTTTATTTTCATTTATTTTTCAACATTTATACAAACATTTAAATCACGAACGAGAGAGGAGGAGTCTTTTCATCGTAAAAGGAGAAGACATTCTTTTGTGCAAACAATCTTCAACGATAATCAGAAAGAGTTCTTCCAGTGTCTCTCCTGTTCGTGGACTGGCGGCACCGTTTTTACGAGAAGATCCAGTAGATCATTCCAGGATTCTTCGTAGAAACGTCTAAGCTATGTCATAGGATTCGGTACGGCCGTTTTACCGAGTACAATTTTTCTTTTCCTTTTTTCTTTGAACAACAACACCCCACCCCACCAACTTCTCTTTTTCATTTGATTTTTTTGTTCTTCTTTTGCTCAGAACGCTTCTACCATCCCGACTAGTTTCATCTCTGACTCGTGTCTGATAACGAACATGATTCCTACTTTATTTACTAGAATATGTTAAAGGATAAAGCAACGGAAAAACAATCGTTTCATTTTCCTTATTTAAAAGAAAAAGATAAACGTTAATAAAACGATTAGGTAAGAATTTTTATTTTAAAATTAATGCATCATTTGTTCATGTCAAGTTAGATTTTAATATATTTTAGATAGGTTCCTATAAATGTATAAAAAACAAATGAAAATAATTATGTCAACTTGATTTTTTCGCTAATTTAATGACAACTTTCAATGAACAATTCGTCATTTGTACATGAAAGCATTTTATTATCTACAATCGAAATAGTTTATATAGTTTTCAGTGTAAGAATCTTCAGACATCGACCAGACTTTAGATCTCTCCCTTTTTACTTTCCTCTTTTCTTCATCTTCATCTTCTTCTTCTTCTTCTTCATCTTCTCTTTCTCTTCAGTGCATCTTGTTTCCATCTCTCTCACTTTCAGTTTATGCCTGTCTCTGTCTTTCTTCTCGAGACGTCTCTAATCGTAATCGCTGTGGAGTGTTAATGTTCCCGTTAACTCGGTTGAGGTGTTTAACCTTGTTAACTCGTGCTCTTGCGCACACGGGGCTTGAAACGACCTAGCTTCTTAGATGCCAACTAAAGCATTCAACGTTTAACTAATCGTAGGTAACAGGTACAGATCTATATATCGTTTATACTATTCTCTTTTGTACGAATTTTATTACAACTCCTCAACATGTTGAGCTCAAAATTTTTCAACCTTTCTATACATATCAGAAACAATACATTTCAATTATATATAAGTATTACTTTCATTTGTTTCATTCAAGCATGTAAAATTCATGATGCAACTATTTAAAAATCATGACAACAAATTTTTACACTATTGCACATGATATACCCATCGATATATTGAGTTATTAATTAAAAAAAAAAGTAAAGAAGGAAAATATTTTGTCTAAGACAGGTGGGTAAAAGAAAACAGGTAGAAAATAAACTTACTAAGGAAGTGAATATATATATATATATATATATATCGTGAGTAAAAGTGAGTGCAAAGTTTACTTCAAAGCGACAATCAGTTAAATAGTTTCCTGCGTGGTCGGTACTATCGTCATCATTGTCGTAGTACTTATATACATTTATACATATATATATATTTATATACTAAGAGAAGAGTACGGTATGCCTAGACACATAAAGAGCAGGAAGGTAGAATAGATCTACGTTGTGGATAAGCGAAATAAAAGTTATACTTACTCCTCATTGTTCTTGGCCGCTTCTAATTACGCACGAGAGCGCTAGACTATCACGGATAAGTGCACATGCGTGATTCTTACACGTAAGTTAGTATTATTCAGATATATATCAGTAGATATCTTCCATACATATTTCAATTTATTTTTTTCGTTACCAATATCATACCTTTACGTTTAATCACAAATATATTATATATATATATATATCTATACGATTACGTATATTAATTCTATTCTATTATTTATATATAAATTAAATATAAATCATTACAGGCCAATCTTACAAATTTTTATTAATTTCTAAAAACAAATTTGTTTGTATTTATATTAAAAACAAAAACTGAAAAATAAAATTCGTACAACCCAATAAACCTTTATATCACTTTTTTAAGAAGAATAAATGAACACGTCTTAGGTTATTTAATTGAAAACTAATTTGTTCCAGTACAGATTGATACCGCGATTAACGGTAGAAGGGATTTTAATCGGGTAAGCCACTTTTAGAAGGGTGACAATCACGATTAAACTGAAGGAATATAACAGTGGGGAGCGGGGGAGTGCGTGAATGAGGAGACAGGTAGGTTTGATGGTTGGAGGTGAGAATTGGTGTGGGTGTAGGGGGGTCAATCGACGGGTAGGACAATTTCTCGAGCTATTTTCGAGCTCCCGGCGGACACCGGTCTGCCTTCGGAATATATCGATAGAACGAACATTATCATATTATGGAACTCTCTATACAGTTTCAACCGGCCCCTTCCTTAATTTAAATTCTATTACACCCGATCTCTATTCCCTCTTTCCTATGAATATTCAAACTCTGAACGAGCCAGTCAACCCCCACCCCAACCCCCTATACCCCCCTACCAGAACCCAACCCATCCAACATCCCTACTTCTGAAACCCCCAAGCCCCCCTTTAAAACCCCTTTTCAACTCCCACAACCTCTCGTTGGCGTCACCGACATAACCAACACTGTAGATTTCGTCCTTCTTCTTCTTCTTCTTCTTCCTCCGGCATCTATCGGCTATCCAAAGAATTAAATTAATATACCCAGCAGCACAAAACAGCCCTTCTTGTCCTTGTTTTCTTCGTTGCTTGATTCTGTGCTTCCTTGTTGGGTTCCTTATTTGGTTGGTACCTTGCTTACTTCCTTGCTTGCTTGCTTTTATAAGGGTTTCTTGGCTTCATTCAAGTAACAACGAGGTACGACGAGCTTCCAGAACATCTTCGAGAAGATAAGAAGAGAAACCAAGGAGGATGACATTGGGTGCAAGCTCTTTCAATTCGATTTTCTTTTCTTACTTATTTTCTTACTTATTATACTTTTTCTTTAATCATTTCAATTGATCTCGTCTTGTTTTTAATTTATTTTTTTATTATTTTAATTTACATGCTAGATATGTTGTTCAATTTATTCGTGATTTAATTTGATAGATTGGTATTAATATTAATGATACAATTTAGAAACATTGATACGTTTTAATGGATAACACTTAAAACACGAGTTTTATAATACCGAAAGAATATCTTTCCTCACATTTGTATTAAGTTGCATGAATTTACAATGTTAATATCAACGTATACGCATAATTTTTGTTGTAAGGTAGATATTTCATAAACGATTAAGATCACCCTAATAATTGTGTCTTGCAAAAAAAAGAATGTTCTTTCGTTAGTCTCGATGTCCATTAATCAGTGTTGTTGTTGTTGTTATAGGCGGTATTTCATTGTTGCATATCTATTTTTCTCTCTTACATTCTATAGGGTGTATTTAATACGTTATACGCACTACTCACTTGCTTGATTACAGTTAATTGTTATTCTTGGAAGGGTGAAAGAAAATCTAATATATAGGATGGGTAAAACAAAAACAAAAAAAAAAAAATAAGAGAGATAGAGAAAAAAGAAAGAAAAAAAATAAAAGAGTATCTTCTAAGATCTCGTAAATAATCAATGCACCTTTATTCGCGTTCTATCTTTATTAATGACCAAGAACTTAATCGTGACCGTGGTATTAAGAACGCGAATGTAATAACGCATCTTATCTGGGGAAAATGAAGTTACGAGTCAGTGACTTTATTATTAGTTCTTTATTACCCTTAAGATATATCTGTTTAAATTCAAATTACATTAAAATTTATAATTAATATTAAATAAAGTGCGATCTGTGTTGTATTACAACAGGTAGAACAATATATTCGATATATAAATAACAAACTTATTTATATTCGCACAAAAATAAATAAATTCGATTATTTAATAATTAATAATACGTCCGAGATTAACAAATTTCGAAATAACCAAAAAAGAAAGAAGAAAAATCGAATCAGGAATACATGTGCGTGTACAGAATTGCACAATAACCTAAAAAATAAAGATTACTGATTTTATCCATTTTCAGGAACGATAATTAGTAAATAATTATTACATGTTAAATATAGAAATGTAATTATTGATAAGCGTTAATGAACACTTCTCATCATCTTCGTCCCTAATGTCATGCGCATATCCTTTTGGTAAGTAAGAATTGCAATGAGCACGCTTAACTTTGCTAACGCATGACCTGCACGCATTATTATCTTTCTTTCTTTTTCTCGTATTCATATTCAATACTTATATCATGTGTGTGCGCGTGTATATTATTTTATTTAACACTGATGCATATAAATAGCTATACCTATCTTTATTTTTCTTTTAGTTAAAAAGCATCGATGTAAAAGTTAGTTGCCTTAGGCCTCGGAAAAACTCAGTCGGTAAGATCACCGATATAAATAAAGCATAAGTCGAAGGAACATTTCATGGTGTGTGTAGTTGTTGGACGCCTCAGGCAAAATTTTGCGATCTTGATCGTTGGACTTGCCTCCACCCTGACACGCCGGCTTGCGTTCTCAGTACTTTCTTATTCTTATTTTTTCACATTTTTTTATTATTATTACTTTTTCCTTTTCCTTCTTTACCTATAGAAAGGAGAGGACTGTTGTTTTCCTTTGTTCATTTAAACCGAGCTCAGTTCATCCGGTTTGTTCATACGTTAGAAAGGTAGATACCAGTTGTACACATCTTTAACGTCTTATTCCACCATAGCTTATGGCAATCTATTATTAAGGCTGATTCGTGAAAGCGTAAACTACTTGACGACAATGTATTTTCATTTATTCTCATTTTTTTTCTTTTATTCATTAAATTTTTTTCAATTGAATGTGCATGATACATTTGGAATTATTAAAAGATTGTTATTGTTAATACTTTATTAATTAATATATTGATTACGTTAAATTGCATAAAACTATATGAAGTAACATAAAAATAGTTTTGGAATTATATTTCTGTCATATAATTATAATATCCTATAGAAATTATCTTTGATATTATTTACTTCAATATTATCAATTATAATTACAATCTAACACATTATAAAGCCATTATTATTCGTTAATTAAGTTTGTATTCTTACGGTTTGATTTTAAAATAGTATTTTCTCGAACTTTTCGATAATACCACTTCTCTGATATAAATTTATCTTTATAATAATAATAATTCTAACTAAAATGGATAAAATTACTTAAAGATTTTCTTAATTATAGATTCTTCATAGTCCAATTTTGTTAAAGAAACTTATTGAATGGATATATCCTAAAACCATCAATTTTCGTCTACTTAAATAATATGATATTCATCTACGGTAATTACGATTTGCGATATAATCGGATTCCCGATGTCAGTTCAATCACGTTAATCAGCAGATTACAGTGAAACGAAGGCTAGTGCTAAAGATTCGATTAAATGTGACGTAGATATCAGTGACAGACAGGTCAAGTAAGGAATAAGAAGGATCTTTATGTCAGCCGAAAATCAAATCAATTTTATGTTTGAGCACATAAAATCTATCGAGATGAGAAAAGACGAACAGGAGTAAGAAAGTTGTATGAACGGGTTAGAAACAATCTATAGAAATCTTTTTAAATCTAAATTATAACCATCCAGATTGATATAAATATCACACAGAAGAAAATACCAGAAGAAAATTCTTTACTGACAGTTCTATAAAATAAGAAAAAAGAACAGAAAAATGTATCAAATGTTTCATTAAATTGCCGATGAATTGTTTTCTGAATATAAAAATAACATAAAGTATTATCAAAAACGTGTATGAAACACACGTGTGGTCTGCCACGTGTTATAGTATTATTAATAAAAAAAAAATTTGTTAAACTATTCAATAAAAAAACATCTTAAAAGAATTATATTAGTAAAACTGAGGCTCCCAGTGTATCATGAATATTTCTCGAGGGTGGGGGTTGATGTTGAAAAGTCGCATACATACCATATCTAATAGTGAAATAACTGAAATAATTCAAAAGGTGGAGTTATGCGGATACTTTATCGTTCTGACACTTTAAATTACTCCGCCAGTGGACTCCAACAGAACGGCAGGACACAGTGTTAGGAAAAAAATAAACCAAAAAACAAAACTGAAAAATAAAATAAATAGGGATACGACGAATACGAAAAATAAGAATAAGAAGAAGAAGAAGGTGGAAACAGAAGAGATTAACACTTGGTCAGTTAGTGTGTTAGTGGTTGACAGAAGTAACTGTGAGATGACGGTGGTGTTTGGTTGGGGGAGGGTTGTTAACGTATTTTTAGAATGATCTATGCATTCGTTTGATTTCGAAAGATTGCGCATTTCGTGGAGAAGCTGCGATCTAGTGTCTTAACGGGATCTGGTTACGGTCCTCTGACGGCATTTTCTTTCTCTTTCTCTGATGTTTTCGGATTCCAGCATGTCGGTTTTGTTGGTCTCCAACTCCTCCGAGAGACCGCACGATCACTTCTTATCGTTACTAAGAATCTTATACAGGAACATCTTTCTTTTTTTTATTCTTCTTCATCTTCTTCTTCTTCTTCTTCTTCTTCTTGTATTATGTGACTTTGCTTTACATAGTTCAAAATGCCGCTCGACTCATACTTGATCTAGATAGTCCCTAGATTAATCCCTTTTATTTTATATAAAATTTTTAAATAAATATAACTCAATGCATATTCAATTTTTAAATAGACAATTGTTAAGTTTTCTTTGACGAGCATAAAAATATGACTTAAGGTATTAAATTCATTGTTGTAACTAATACAATAATGAAATTATTATTCAAACGTAATGAATGTAATATAACATTGTTTCAATTCTTTTGGATTCGATTGACAAAATATATACGCGTGGTACAAGTATTTTTTTATGGTTTAGTTATTTGTTTAAAAAAATAATATATAATAAATTTTACGTTCTCAAGGAAAGGGTTTATATACAATAGTAAAACCTTTGGAAAGTGAATTTCGTAAATGAAAACATAGTGGTGGAAGAGGATTTGATGGCTTTCCATCGTTTTGTTTCTACATCGATTGGTTCGTAATTGCCTCGAAGCTTCGAAAGGGATTTATTCGAATAATCATGCAGAAAATACCGGCGGCCATTATGTTAGAGAATTGGGAACAAGCGAAGCATGATTTAATTACTTTCAAACTACTTGAAATTAGTTACACTTAGCGATGCGAACGAATACGAGACGTTTAATAAAAACCCCCTGAGTACACAGGGAAGAGTGTCCTTATAGTAAATATAGGAAAATCGAAATTAAGCCGGGTTACGTGCGCTAGCATGTTTAATTGAGATTTATCGGAACTAATTGGTTAACATTTATTACGACAAATCCTTTTTCTCTTCTATTTTATACTTTATTATCTATCGCACACATTTTTTTTTTTTTCATTACAATATAAGAAAATCTTTCAATTTCATTATATTTTTGTTATACATGTTTTAAATATATCATAGTTGGAACATTATTTTTTCAAATAAATTTATGTTTCGGCATTTAACAAAAATAACGAAAAAATTATTTAAAACATTCAAGTAGAATAAAGAGCAATAACAGAAAAATTGTATTATCTTTTAAAGCTTCTTTAGTAAACCTTCTCGATTAAAACTTCTTTAGTGAAGCTTCTTAAGTGAAGTTTCTTTAGTAAAACTTTTTTAGTGAAGCTTCTTATGTGAAATTTCTTTAGTGAAGCTTTTTTAGTGAAGTTTCACGAGTGAAATTTCTCGAATGCAGCTTCTTTAGTGAAAATTCTCGAAGGCAGCTTCTTTAGTGAAGTATCTTGAGTTAAGTTTCTCGAGTGAAGTTTCTCGAGTGCAACTTCTTCAGTGAAACTTTTTTAGTGCAGCTTCTTTAGTGAAGCTTTATTAGTGAAGTTTTTTTAGTGAAGTTTCTTTGGTGAAGCTTCTTTAGTGAAGATTGTCGAGTGAATCTTCTTTAGTGAAGCTTCTTTAGTGAAGCTTCTTAAATGAAGCTTCTCGATTGGTAAATCCACCATTTATTATACAAACTAAATATTTAATGGAAAACCATTTGGCAAAAATATTTTTTAATCGTTCTTATTCGTATTAAATCTCAATAACAATAAGTATCATTTAAAAGGATGAATATAATTTAGTAAAGAACAAAAGAATGACCATGATCCAAGATCTTTCCAACAATACTACCCGAATCCCGTTATTTGCGATCCGATAATTTGCAAAAAAAAAAAAAAGAAATAGTAGAGAAGGAATCGTCGCGAACTGTGACGAGCAAACGTCTCGACGATTATTCTGTCCGTCGCGATTAGCCAAAGTGTCATGGGGGTTCTTTTGATAATCCAAGAAGATGCGCTACGGTACGACAACTTTGACTAAAAGAGAGACTCTTAGGAAAAGGATAAAGTTAGTTTTGTCGACGTTATAACAGTAGAAACAAGAATAATAAATGAAGAAAAAAATGTCTTGGGTTTTAATGCGTTGAATCCGTCGGACTCACGCACCATGATAAAGAAACTCAGAATTTTTCTAACTGTTTTATCTAAACACTTTTGCGCTTTCCGGTTTGTATAAATTACTCTCTGTTCATTTCCCCCCTCTTTCTACACCTCTGACCACTTCTCTTTCTTTCTTTCATTCTGTAGATTCATGATTATTAATTTTTTTCCTTTTTATCATTTATCTTTATCTTTTATTTATCGAACAAATACTTCCTACTTAAGCATATAGCCGTGTAAATATTATAATTTATTAGTATAAATGTTATTTGATACGTGAGAAATATACTCAACCCCCTTTAACTCTTTTTATTTCATTTTTCATGGTATTTATATATGATTTCAAACATTATCTATAATTATTTCTTATTTTTAAAGATAGGAAAAATACAGATGCGATTCATTATTTGTTTTTTTTATTTTCAACTTCCTTATTTGATAGTTTACCATCTCATGTATTCGCGTGTGTTTGAGTTTCTTTCTTTCCCATCTTCTTTTTTTTCGGTTTCCTTCTTTACATTATTCTTCAGATATCTATATATACTTATTTTCTTTTATCTTCTTTCCTCATTTCTGGTTTAATCGAGGCGACGAGTGTGTCTGGCCGGGACATTAGCCGCTCACCGCCATGAAAGTTCGTTCGACCGTATTAACTATGGCCGCGCGATTGTTCGCGCCGGTGGAGGCGCGATGATTTCACCGGAAACCAACCTGGCACCCGCGTCCAACGGTCGTCGTTTAGGTTCGTTCGTTTATTCGTTCGTTCCTACGTTGGTACGTACGTCCCTCGGATACGGTCCCTCGACCCTTTTTCCTTTATCTCTTTCGAAGATTACAATTAGAGCAGAAAGATCTTTAACTTCGTTCTTATATTTTTCTTTATTTTTCTTCTTTTGTTTTTTTTCGAACACCCATCAATAGTTCAACAAGAATTTTTATGCTAATCGTTTACTTTTCAGTCGAATATTTTATTTGATACTATGATTGTTTGTATTACGAATGATTTATAATGTGTTAAAATTTTTTTAAATTTGTTAGGTTATATTTTAGGATAATTTATTGAATTTATGTTTTGTATAGATTGAAGTATCCCTTAAAAAATCCCCATGTAATCGTGAAAATAAGCTGTCAAAATCTTGGAAAAAGATAATCATGCAAAACCCTGATAAAGTTTTTAGGAAAATCCTAACGCTATTAATTTCTTCTTTATACATTCGAAACCCATTGAGAAAGAAAGAAAGAAAGAAAGAACGAAAGAAAGAAAGAAAGAAAAACAAATGAAAGAAAAACAAATGAAGTTTAAAGAAAGATTACTTCATTGCATCATCGAACAATTGAACGAACAAGTGAACAAAAGAATAAAACAAATGATACGAATGAAAAGAACGCGACCGAAAAAAAACAAACAAACGACTGGCGATGATAGTTCAATGGCTCGTAGAAAAGTGTCGCTGGTGTCGTTGGTTTCAGTTGAAAATTCCTAATATGGCGGAGAGACTCCATTACGATTTCTCGCGAATTCTCTTAAACTATCTCTTTCTCTCATATTCTCTTGTCGGGATAGTCGGTGGAGAGTCTGAAGAGAGATTTGATTTGTCGCAGAGTCGCTGGAGTTCACGGTTTTGAGCTACGATAATGTCCCCTTTCCGCGTTTACGCGAGCTCACCCGTCTCTTCGAGTTAAGCGTCGTATATCCGACGATACACAAGGATGTCGCACGCTCGAGTTCGTTCCACGCTTTTGCAACGGATTCTACCATGCTTCTATATCCCCCCTAACCTCACCCCACCCAACCCAAAACCCCTTCTACCCCCCTTTTTCTCTCTCTTTCTCTGTTGGTAGCAAAGAGACAACCGAGAAAAGCCTTTACTCTTCTTTAGTCGCTCACTTATCGCGTCGCACTGTCATCAAACAGTCAAAAGAGAGAAAAGATACGTCCGGGAGTTTCGATTTGAACTCATGCGGGCGGGTAAAATAATACGGACGTCGTTGTCTCTTTTACGTTACAAAACTACGAATAAGAATCAAGAGATATTATATTCGGTCATATTCTCGAGTCGATTAATTTCGTATATCTTCCCCCCCTTCCTCTTTTTCCCATCATCATAACCCCTCTCCGTACCCCACCGTTCTTTTTCCTAAATCGATTTTAAATTTGTGTCCTTCCACTAGTACTCGAATAATAGAAATTTAACATGGCCAACCAGTGAAATTATTTCTTTTATTATATTATATTTTACGTTCTATGGATCGTAATCCTTCTCATTAATCATTTCTTCTTTACTGTCACGAATTATAAATATAATCCTTTAATGAGCTGATGAAACTTTTCGTTTTCTTTTTTTAATATTGTTCAGATCGTTTTAATTTTTGTTTAGTTTTAATAAAAATCGATAATAGGATTGGAAAAATGAAGAATTATTTGGATTAGTATGTGCAATTGAATAAGTATGCTTAAATTTCGGTATCATTCGATTGATATATTTTATTAAAATCGATAAATAATATAATTTAATCGAATTGCACGTAACAAAAGATTCATTGAATCAATTGTAACTATGGTTCTTTTTTGAAAAAAAAAATCCATGATACTTTTATGGGTTAGGGGGAGGGGTGTCACAAGCAAGGTGTCCTGACTTAACGAGGATCGTGAAAGGGAGTAATGACACGACCGGATGCGGTACTCCTAGACGTCGCTTTGCTCTTCGCAAAGAAGAATAAATTTGCTTACCGGTTTTTTTTCATAGTCGTGTTCTAGGTTGAATTCGTCCTTGACAAAGAAAGCATACATCATTTTATGATCTCAGTTCTCACGCTCATCTGAAATTTTTTGTATTTCTTTTTTATTTTCAACGTATCACCTACTCCTTTTTTTTTTTTAACATTTGAACCCTTTTCATATTTCGAATGTAACATTTATTTTTGTACTTGTTTTAAAATCTAAAATTTAAAAAGTTTATTTCTGTCTCGTGGTTTTCTATTTTTTTTCATCTTCTTCTGAATCTTTTGTAAGAATCATACATATTTTTAATGATAAATTCAAGGAAACGTTCGTTCAAATATTTGTCCAAACCACAACTCGTTTAGTTCCGATCTTGTTTGTATTATTACGAAATGACATAATCTATTCGTTCGTATTTAAAGAGATAAAAAAAAAAAGAGAGAGAGAGAAAGAGAGTTTTGTAATACTTCAAAATTTATAGATTAAAATAATCGTGGGAAACTTTATCCTAAAATTGCCATACTTTTTTTCTCCTTCCTATCATTTGTTTCAACCAACTATATAAAAACAAAAATAAAAATAAAATCCAACAATCTAAAAAATTCAATTAGGTATCATTCGTAAGAGATCTTAAAAAAGGAATAAAATTAAAAAATAAAATTCAATAATACAGCAATATACACACACAAAAGTCAATTTAAAAAATAGTATTCTATAATAGTCGAATGGAATTAAATCGAGAGTATGAAAACGATTCTCAATGGTCAAGGTTAGGGTTTTATACTGTAAGTAAAACGATAGGACATTAAGATTAAACGATAATAATCTACGTAGAACTATCCGTTAACAGTTTTTTCTTTTTTTTTGTCGTTCAAGAAAGAAAATGGTTAAAATAACGTCATCTAGGTTCATGTTCATTTAATAACGAATATCCGAGTTAAGTTAATAACCAAGAAGTGATGACGATATGACAATGACGATATGAAGAATACAATGTTGAGGGCGTCCTCAAGAAGAGACAGGGGCAGAGGGGAGGGGTGTAGAAGAGGAGGAAGGTGGAAGTGGAGGTGATGGTGGTGGTAGTTGATGAGGGGTTTGTAGGGGCGGGGGGATTTAGGATGGTTTTCAGTATCAGCATCAATGATGCGTCGGAGTGAGTTCGCCGTTGAAATTCATTATTCTCAATTCTCGTAAACAGGCGGTTATAAATTATTCAGGCCGAATGACCGGCCACGGTTGGAATGACCTAAGCGCTCGGATAGTCGCTAACTGCCGGTAAATTAGTCAATTGAGGACTTCGAGTATCCGCGGATATCTTATTACACACTTGCCTGTTACAACGATGGCGCCGGTGTGCTTATACATACACTTACACACGATAACTGAACACATACAATATCGGACAAAAGTTTCTAATACGTAAAATGAATTTCCGAGAAATAGGATAATTTATCTGAAAAACATGAAATCAACTTTTTTCGAATTTTCATTTGGAAAGTCAAATAATATTGTCAATCTTTTAATTACTATACACAAACAAATTATAATTATGATTTAAATAAGTTTTTTTGATATAGGGTAGGGGAAACTCGAATAGTTTTACAGTGCATGTTTGATTTGTTAGCCGAAAAGTGGGTAGTGCTGAAAAATTTTATTGTAATACTTCGAAGTGTTAAAACGAAAATTCGAAAGATTAATCGTTTGACAATTGATCTGTAAATTGATTTCAAATGGATTCGAAACTTTTTGACGACAGTGTACTATCATGTGTGTGCAAATATAAGTACATATCTCTTTCTTTCTTTCTATCTTTCTCTCTCTCTCTTTTTTCCTCTCGCTTTATCTAATTCATTTCCTTCCTTTAATCTTTAGAAGCAAGAAGTTACATTAGAGAAACACACACACTCGTCTGTGTCCTTCAGAATCGTTCAGAGATAAAGAAGTATGGATTCAAGTTTGATTTCAGTTAGACAATCATTTTTGTTTTTGTCGAATGATATTAATTGTGAAGATAATTAAGATGTTATTCAAGTTTTGATCTCTGTTACTGGACTGTTACAGAGTTTTATTATTGTCATTTTAATTTAATAAAAATTTTATTTATTTAAAAATTATTTGTTCAGGCATATGTTTTCGAACTCCCATTCGTTATGAACTTCTGATGAAGGCTGAAGAAAATTGATATAATTTATAAATATAAAATATACAATATAAATTCATGAGACCAGAATATTGCCAATTCTTTTTGCAAAGAGCAACTTAACTTATTACAAAAAAAAATTTGTTTATCCTAAAAATTTATATTAACATATTTTACTTCTTACCTTAAATTGAAATTGACCCATTAGTAATCCCTTGAGTGCTATGGGCGCATATATGCGTTCATCAATTTTTTTCTGCTGTCATCAGTTAGGAATAGAGAGGTACGATGTATTGTAATACAAAAATGATTAAATATGTTTCCGAAAAAAAGGAATACAGTTCCTATCACATGTTTCCTGTGACAATTCCTATCACATGTCCCCATGGACATTTTTCTGCTCCTGTTCTTGCATACTATTACACTGTGTGTATTTCCGGCATACTTTGAGTTAGCATTGTATGGTAATCCTGAACAAACGCAATATAATTTTATTAAAAAATGGTCAAGAAAAGAGAACTGAGTATTTTAGGGGTGTAAAAACATCAACGAATGAAGAGAAGCAAGGGAAAAAAAGGTGATGGGCAAAAGGGGGTTGGTGAAAAAAATATTCTAATGGTAAGTCGAGAAAATATTCTCGATTAGCTCGATCGTAAATAATAATGAATATCAAAAGATGTATAAGAAGAGAGAGAGAAAGAAGGATGAGGTAATTTATGACTCAAATTGGAAGAAACAAACTTTACGATCGGAGATACGAGTTTATTCTTCATGATTTTCGTAACGCGAAGAAAGGTTTACGATGTTCATTCTTGATATATCAGCAGGTTAAACCCCATACAAAATTTTAACTTTCGATTATCGAATTCCTATCAAGTTTAATAATAGAAATTAACAAATGGGAAAATATCATTCATTCGTGAGAGTTCGTTGTACGTTCCTAACTGATTAGTTTCAATCCGGTCGTACTTGAAACTGTTGCTGCTTCTGTTAGATGCTTGCTATAGCTGTTACTACAGTATAATCGTAATAGTAGTAGTAGTAGTAGTAGTAGTTGGTGTAGTTTGCCACGAGATAGAAGCGTCGGAATAATTCGCGCGCGTGGGTGTTCACCATCGGTCAGCTTCCGGTGCTGAAGTAGTTTGTAGGGGACCCTGTTCAAAGATAGAAAGAAAGAGATGATGACGACAGAGAGTAAGAACCGAACAGGAGGATGAGATGGAGGATGAGGAGGAGGTGTGGAGCAAGGGGCAACAGGCAGGGGCAATGGTTGAGTTTTAAGGGGAACTGACTCTCTCTCTCTCTTTCTTTCTCTTTCTCTCTTTTAAACAGGCCGATGTAAGTGAGCAGTCAGAGAGATGGCGCCTAATAGATTGGTTTGTAGGTGGACGTATTATCTCTCTTTCTCTTCTTCTTCTTCTTCTTTTTCATCGTCATCATCATCTTTTTCTTCTTATTCTTATTTTTTTTTTTTTACTCTTTATCATTTACTCTTTTCCCTTTCTATCTATCAATGTATTTATCTTTTAAAAAGCTTGACGTGTCGTATCGGTGGGGTATGTGCACGCGTGTTTGAACAATGTTAATATGGCCCAGGGCGGAAATTAGTAATGTAGCAATGGGCAACACGTCGAGCAATGTTAAGAGAACAACTACTCCTAAAATTTCAATTTTAAATGCATGAATATATAATTAAAAGGGAAGGAAGGAAGGAAGGAAGGGGTAGAGATAGGGGTATGATAAAAACTGGAATTCTAATTCGTGCAATCAACCGTTCGGTTTTTATATATGATATATGTATATATCTTTTTTGGGGATAAATTTCAGCACTTATGTTAATGGCGTGTTTCATTCTTAGATAAAAAAAAAACAAGGGAAATAATAAATTTTTCTCATTTTATTGCCTCGCGTAAATTTTGAACGATAAGAGCATAATCGATCGTGAAGAAGAGTAAAATGAGGTGGGGGGTAATGGGAAATGGGAAAGGAAAAGACAATTTGATCGACCTATCGACTATGTCGTAAAAAAACAAGTGAGAATGTTCGCGGTGCGTCATCCTGATCGCTTTTTCTGCTTCCCAACCCTCTCGCCACCTCTCACCACCCTCAGCACTGTTTTTTTTTTTTCGCGCCGATATAAAAAGCGAAACGAGCGTAAAAAGTGGTACCGCGAATCTAATCGACAGCTACATAAAATGAAAGCCATAAAATCATAAAATCGACCACTTCCACCATACAAATCTACCCACTTCACCCTCCAATCTTCCACCACTCGAGAGAGAAAGAGAAGGGAGGGAAGAGATGGCCCGGCAGGAAAATATTTACAGTCCTTTTCGGTGCCCGTTCTCATTCGTCTAGCGATGGCTTTAAACCGTGCACGAATCAATCAACATCATATAACATAATTTTTCCTATAATCATTTTCTTTTATAAGATAAACAAAATTCATTTGATTTATCATAAAATCAATGTTATTTAAACGTCATTGATATTCCAATTAATTTATCTAATAGAATAAAGAATAAAATACTTTACAAATAATTCACACAATAAAATAATTGTTGAAATTATTTTTATAAAAACAAATATGAATCTGTTGAAAGTCATTCCTGATTTACTTAAATTACAAATCAGAGGATCAGAAACACAAGTCCTAAACATTGCAATTAATTTATTTAATAGAATAAAAAATAAAATACTTAATAAATATTATATAAAAATGAATATATCTCACAGAGAATAAAATAATTTTGTAAATTATTTATATAGAAACGAATATGAATCTGTCGAAAGCCATTCCTGATTAACTTAAATTAGAAATCGGAGGATCAGAAACACACGGTGGTCGTTGGTCAAGCCGTTTCTTTGGTTATCTAGGAGTTCCTTTTACTACCAACGCCAATACTCACTTTAGTGGCGGATCGATTCGGAGATATGCAAGCAATAAGCCTTTAATTGCACAGGATTCCTCATCTCGGCAGTAGTCTCTTTAAAGCCGCCTGCAGTCCCGCGGACTATAAAAGGCATCGGACCTATAAAATGCATCCTTGGCTCGACGATCGTTCCCGTACCATTGTATGCATGCGTGCGACCATCTCATACCCTTTCCCCACCCACCCCGCAGCACGCCCTCCTTTCCTCATCTTCAAAAACTCCCTTCTCTCTTTTCATCTTTTCATGCATCATCCATCTTCTAAGATATTTCCCTTCATTTTATATTTTTATTATTATTATTATTGTTGTGTTTGTATTCTTTAGAGCAACCCTTCGAGACCAACCAACCCCCCACATTCAAAGTGTAGTGGTTGTGTGGTGTTATTTTTATATTTATTTTTTAGGCTTCTTCATTTTTACCTATCAATTTTTCTTTTTACTTCTTTTTTTTTATGTTTTTCTTTAACACGTACATATTTCTATTTATCCTCTTTATTTCTGTTTGGTTATTCGCATAAACTCTCATGCGTATCTCATTGCGAAGGAAGAAGAAGAAGAAGAAGAAGATACGATTTCACGATCGGTTTGACTTGTGGCGCTTGGTTCTACGTTTGTCATGTGAGATTGTGAAAAGTGTCGAGCGAATAACGATGTCCTTGAGAGTTCCCGTTCGAATAATATAGGATTACGACTTAACATTATTTCAGGATGGTTAGGAAGCGTAGAAGATTGTGGAAAATAATAGGACGAGGATGAACGAATCGGTATTTTATGTAGGACGTGGAAAAAGAAAATGATACGAGAGTAAGGAGAATATTTTTAATCGTAAAAAAAGGGGGTTTTTTTGCGCAAACGTCAAGAGCCAATGATTTTATTCTTTATGTTCGTTACGAGTTAATAAAAATGTAACAAATGTCTCAAAGGATAATTATTTTACTTTACTATTTTTCGCATACGATTATTATCAAAGAAATACTCATTTGGTTTTTCTTTTTTATGATTTTTTATTTAATTCTCGTTCATCGATATTCGAATTCATTTAAATAATTGATATTTACCGATTTGGACCGAAATAATAATTTAATTATTTCTACGAAATAAATTTCATTTTGTAAACAATAAATACGATTAATGGAAATCGATATTTTACATTTCACATTATATTAAATCAAATATTTGTGTAGGAACACAAATGCACAAATGAATATTTTATTATTAACAATTATTATTTCTTTTTTTTTATTGTTGCAGATAAATGTGACAAGATCATTGATTTTATTTCCATTCGTAGAAAATTGTGAAATTTAGTTCCACGAATATTTTCGTTAATTTAATCGAACGAAGAGACAAAGACGAAAAGAGAAGAGGAGAATGAGAATTTCGGTATGGATGCGAGATTGAAATGGAAATTTCGTCAACGTCGTTATAAGCAAAAGTCAAGATAGAAGAGGATCCTCGTATTCGTCGTCATCGTTATATCTTTCCTACTAGAGTCGTTGGAAAATCAATGAATGGGAAGAGGAAGGTTAGAAGAAGAAGAAGAAGAAGAAGAAGATGGTGGTAGTGGTAGTGATGGTGGTGGTGGTGGTGGTGATGGTGTAGGAGAAAGGGGGGAATATTTCTGGCAGGACTGGCTATGAATCTCGGAAAGGAAGTAATTCCAAACATCTGGAGAGTCTTAATTAATGCGAAATATCTTGCCGTTTCACTTCTTTCCAAATCTAACTCTTTCGATCGAAAGTAAATATTAATGACAAATATATATATTCCTATACAAAATAAAAACAATTTGAAATGAAATGTTTAAATCAAGATTTGTGTGTTGTTTATTGTTCAAATTCATCGAAATATTACACGTGAATCGATAGTCAAAGTTTGCAATCACTTTTTATTGTAAAAATTGAACATTCAACAAAACTTGGAGATTCAACAAAAAAGAAAACAAGATACAAGAAATAAGTAATATATATAAAAAATAATAAATAAGAAATAAGAAGGAAGTTATGAGCTCGAGCGGCTTATGAGAATCGCGATACGTAAATGACGGCCTGGGCATTACATAAAATGGAAGTTTAATTGAAGGCAAACAATAATGCGATGTGCGCGAAACCACGCGGGTCGGGAATGGCATTCGTTTATGTGTCTCTCTGCTAGCTTCGTTTTCTCTCTCACTCTCTCTCTCTCTCTCTTTTCATCTAACATATTATCTTTCTCTTTCTCATTCAATTCCATCGTGTGTATGTGTGTATACCTCTCAACTTGTCCCCCTACAACCACCCTCGTCACCCCTTCCCCATTCCTTGTCCTTCTCTCTCTTTCTCTCTCACTCTCTCTCTCTTTCTCTCTCAAAGTTGTTTCATACGTTCCACGTCTCCGTGTCGAACGTATTAAATTTCATATATCGTGTCTCCCACACTCCCACGATTCGCAATTGCTCGCATTCTCCGCAATCTAGAAATCTAGATCACTATTAATTTTATATCCTACTCTTACCGCCGTTTCTCTCCCCTTTCTATTTAATACTACACTGAGGAACCCCCCCAGCAATCCCCCTAACCAACATGTTAACCTTCCTCTTTCTTTCGATATCAATAATGTCCTTTTATTATTGTTCTATTCTTATCAATCATATTTTCTTTTTTTTTGTTAGTTTATAAATTTAATTATTATCTCTTTCTCTCTCCCCCACTCTTTATGGGAATGAGATACACTTATGTAAAATCAAAATTGAAAATAGGAGAAAAAAACATGTATGACAAAATTTAGATTGATCATCGTCAGAAAAGTAAGGTTAGGTATACGTTTGTTAAATAATGTAATAATTATTTTTAACTGAGCGCAAAGTATTCATGATTTTTATTTCTTCCTCTGTTCTTATTTTCTCTCTTTCTTTTTATGGGTAAGAGAGACATTTATGTAAAATCAAAATTGAAAATAAAAGTAAAATACAATTACGAAAAAAGTTAGATTGATCATCGTCAGAAAAGTAAGGTTAGGTGTACGTTTGTTAAATAATGTAATAATTATTTTTAACTGAGCCCAAAGTATTCATGATTTTTATTTCTTCCTCTGTTCTTATTTTCTCTCTTTCTTTTTATGGGTAAGAGAGACATTTATGTAAAATCAAAATTGAAAATAAAAGTAAAATACAATTACGAAAAAAGTTAGATTGATCATCGTCAGAAAAGTAAGGTTAGGTGTACGTTTGTTAAATAATGTAATAATTATTTTTAACTGGGCGCAAATTATTCATGATTTTCGTTTAATTTTCATTTCTTATTTTTTCTTTGTCTTTTTCTTTCTCTTTCTTTCTCTCTCTCTCTCTTTTTTTTTCGGTTTATCATAACCTTATCGCACGAGAAGAAGAACCTAATCTCGGGCAATTATCATCGCGTAGTAGCAACGAGTCAGTTGGACTTTTACGAGGGTTTTCGAGGTGAGAAGAAGAAGAAGAAGCCGTCCAGGTAAATGTACGACAACAAAACTCGAGAAATTCTCTCAATGTGTCAGGTTTTAGTTGGCGATGACCCGCGAACAACTTCCCACGGTATCCGATGCTTTAAAAAGAAGGACCAGTTTTCTTTCTTTATTTCATTCTTCCATTCTCTCTTTTTTCTTATTCTTTTTTAACTTCTAAATAGTTTCGTGTGTGTGCCTCTCTTTCTTTCTTCCATAGAAATCAGAAATCTTTTTTTTTTCTTATCTTTATAGTTGATGCGTTTAATATTTAAACGTTTCTTGATATATGTTATATTGTATTATATTATATTATAGTTCGTCGAGGTAACAAAGTTTAATATTTACCGTTAAAAAAAATTTTATATTGTAAATACGTGACAAGACTTAAATATTAATAAGGATTAATGTTTCTCACAGTGAATTTTTAAACTGTAGATCTACACAAGTTTTTATGCATAATATCAATCAAATTTAATATGACAAATGAAATTCGATGTTTCCTTATAAATCAAAATCTTCTTCCTTTATAAAAATGATTCTAAAGAATAAGCTTCTGAAGTAAAAAAATCATATTAATAAAACTTCTTAAATAAATAATACTTATACTCTTAAGAATACAATTGCAATATCAAATAAAATGTATAATAAAATTTTTAAAAATTTTGATGTATTGTACAAGTATCAATTTAAATTTAAGTAGATTATTATTATGATAAATGAATGACAATTCATCCAAAAGTCTCGATTACTTATTATTGTTATCTCCATTCGATATATACATATTAATATCGATCAAATTCATATGACAAATGAAATTTCGTGTTCCCTTTTACGACAGGGGGAAGGGCTCAACGAAAGAATCAACGAATGACAGAGTAAAGGAATAGTGAGGAGAGGAGAGGAGAGGACAAGACGAGTAGATCGTTCACGAGCAAAGGTCTCTGCATCTTTGTGACAGGCCAACTAACTCGGATGAATTTACATGACTGCGTAAACCGAGTGAGCTGTCTTTTCAGTATGCCAGACCGTCGGGAGAACGCGTGGATACGCGCTTTTAACAGAGAACACACAAAGAGAGAGAGAGTGAGAGAGAGAGAGAGAGAGAGAGAGAGAAAGAAAGTAAGAGACGGAGGTTAGTATTAACGAGCTTAAACGAACGGAAACCGAGTGTGTGTGTGTGTCCCCCAACTGTTCATAAAATTAAAAATTATAAAATTAATCGGGAGTTCCACATCCTAAAGTGTTGATCCTTTTTCTACGTTCAAACCTTTCCCATTTTTTTCTTTATTTCATCTACATCATATTGTTATTATTCTTCATCTTCATCAATTCATCGAATCTCATTCATTCATTCATTCAACTCGTTTCAATCTGTCTCTCTTCTTTCTTTCTTTCAATTGGTATTATTTCCTTTACGAGAGATTCAACTGTAGAAAAAAAAATAAGAAAGAGATTATTTTATTTGGATGAAAGAGTTAAATTTTGGATCGTTTGGATGCTCGATGAAACGAGAAACTATAGAGACGATAAATATGGTCGAAATTCGTGGAAGAGGTTAGAAAAAAAAGATGACGACTAAGGTATAGCGCCATTTTGGTATCGTTGAAATACACGTGGGTGGGTTTATACGTGAATTATCGACTAATCGAAAGATTAAGTGCTTATTCTCGATGTTCTGCCTATAAATAAAACTACGAATTCGAGAATACAATTCTTAGAATCGTTTTTTGCTGATATTTCGTTTCTTTCGTTTTTTTTTTTTTTATACTTTTCCAAGAATTCACGCGGAGAAAAGAAAAGAAAAAAATAAGACAACATTTAAATGCTTCGATTTCTTAACATTAATTTATTAACATCTTGATGTGTTCAACCTTCTTTCTCTTTCTCTCTCTCTCTCTCTCTCTTTCTACGAATATCTTCAACGTTACTTGGAAAACAGGTTCCAACCGTTGCACATATTAACGAGACGATATCCATTTAACATATAATATCTTTAACATTCAAAACAAATATACAAACGAACCTACTTACACATACCTAACTATCCATACTTATTATAAAATACATCGAATAATTATAATTAAACATAACTTTTCAAATTATCAAGAATAATGTAACAATTAACATCTATAGAATCCCATAAAAGTACGAAAGTATGACAGGGATGTTAGATGAGTCAAATGAATAGGAAAAGGGGTGAGTTTACTATGATAGTATTAGTATAAAAAAATATTTATCCAAAAACAAGAAGAAAATGCGAATGATTTGGAATTGCAAAGGAAAACGCGAGCCACGCAGTAAAAGAAGAGAACCTTAAAGAAGAGAAGGAGGAAAAGGAGGAGAGAGAAGGGGGAGGGAAAGGGGGAGGAGGAGGAGGTGGATCAGGAGGTGGAGGAAGAGGAGAAGGAGGAGTGACGTCTGCGAAAGGAAAGAATGCGCGATGGCCGCTGCCGTTGTTGAGCCGCGACCCCTTTTGTCTCTCTCTCTCTCTCTCTCTCTCTCTCACTCTCTTACTCTCACTCTCCTTTTCTTTCTTTAATGTTTCTTTACTTCTTCTTCTTCTTATTCTTCTTCTTCTTCTACTTCTTTAGTGTATATAAGACATTGCAAGGAGTACCCAACACTAAGAACAAACAACAGTAGCAGGTACACCATGAGCGGCAGGAACAGAAACAGCAGCAACAGCAGCAGCAGGTGCCCGTAATCGTTCACAAATTAATGTCGCCGGTGCAGTTTCTTCTCTTAGAACGCGGATTTACGCGTTGTCGACCATATATGGGCAATATAGTAAAGTACTGCCCTTAAACTCGTACGCACCGTCAAAGTATTTTTCAATCTATTTTGCGAAATTAACCGACCCATTCGACGACTCAACGATACATTGTTTTTTTACTCTCTTCTTTTTATCATTAAAACGTTAAAAAAAAAACTTGGAATCGTTGTTGCAACGTTTGAAGAAAATATGTACATTGCAGGTTTGTGTTACGTATCATCATTTATGTTAGATTTATTTTTTAAGATTAAGGGGACAATGAAAACATATATATACGAATTTGTAACAACGTTGATATTCTCATTTGTAGTTTTTTTTGTCTTTTCCCTGTAACCTGTTATCTTAGTAGAATTATCTTACAAATAAGAATCGATTCCTCGAACTTGTAAAAGTCTTGTTTTTATGGCTTTCAAAGAATCTCTACCCCACCACCCTCCCCACCTGTCTTTCATAAGTTAAATTGTGGAAAGATATTAACGTTCGTCAACGTTGTCCAAAAGTTACAAGAGATCATCGTTATCGTAATCTAACCATCACCATTATAATAATAATAATAATAATAATAATAATAATCATCGTCATCGTCATCGTAATCGTCATCGTCTCTTATGTTACTTGTCGTCGTCTTCGTCGTCGTAGTCGTAGTCGTAGTCGTCGTTGTAAGTTCTTATCTTTGTCTCATCTTTCTCACACTTTCCACGTGTCGGACCGATACGATCTGACAGAAAAATACAGAATGATTGCTCAACGAGAGGTCGAGTAATCTTACGACGAGAGAGTCAAACAAAAATCCATGCCAACTTTGTTATTTCTTGGTTAACGTTGTTCATCTTATTCTATCTAACGAACAAAATGTATAGAAAATAAAAATGTTGGACGAGGTGGGTAGTGGGGATGAAAGGGGTTAAAGGTAGGGGTAGTAGTGGAAGGGGGTAAGATTATAATTTCGTGTGATACTACTTTGTTCAAATGATATTCCTGATTTATGAATATTACTGACTGCGCTCCCGCGAGTTGTCATACTTGTACGGACACATGTAATAAAACCTACCGACAAATATACAAACAGCAGGTTGTTAATGTGATTGTGTGTGTGTGTTTCAAATCGTGTGAGTAAGTTCGTGATACCACGAGAAAGAAAAAAGCAAACGAGAAAGAGAGAGAGGAACGTGGAAACCATTCTTGTTTGACCTCATGAACTCTTCACTCCACATGCCGGTTTCCAAAAGCCGATGAGACACTCGCGGACACCGAGCGTTGAGCTAATTGGTCCGGTGTAGATGACCGCGGCACAGTTGCGTTTAAGTAGAAAGCTATGCGACCGTTTGGAATCGTGTCGTTAACGATCCTACCACTCATTTTGTCTTTTAATGTTACAACGAACCTCACATTTCTAGTCGCTTACTAATTCCTTATCTTTGATTTAATTTATTTTTATTGTTTTTCTTTTTTTTTTTGAGAAATAAATTCTAGAGATATTTGAATTTATCGGATCTCGTCAAATAATTCTTACAAATTATTATTTTTAAACGTTTAATACGTTTTTATTAACATCATTAATATCGGAAACAATCTTCCTTTGCAATAAGTACGATTTTAGGTTAGGTTGACCGAAAAATTCATGGAGGTTTAACGAAAAACAATTTTAAAGATCGGGTCTCGCATGATAATTCGTACAAATTATTATTATTAATGTTTAATACGTTTTAATAAGCATTAATAATCTCTTAAACAATTTTTACTTGCAATAAATACGATTTTAGGTTAAGTTGATCGAACATTTCGGACAGGTTAACTAAAAAAGTAATTGTATTTAAAATTAAACAATATTGACAGTAAATTTAAACGATTATACAAGAACTGCAACAATTTGATTTAATTCATGAACAATTATTTTTAGTTTATATTATTCTAAAATAAATTATCGACAATTTTGTTTGATTGAATCAACTATTGTACAATTATCAGTACTATCAGAACGTATGTTTTTGTATTAATAAAAAATTACACAAGATACGTTTTATATATTATAATAATTATTAGATAGAGATCATAAAAAACGTTAAGATCAATTTGCTACGATAAGAGAAAGAAAAAGATAAAGAAAAAGTTAGGTTAGACGTTAGGCGACTCGTAAATTTTCCCCTCGCGCCTTTCTCGCTTTCGTTCCTCTCGTTTTGGAAGGGCAGGAATGGGCAGGGGGTTAAGACGTAAGCCCTTTGCTTGATTTAGCATTCAGCACTTAAATCAATTCGAACAAGTTCGGTACTTAAGAGCTAGCAAGCTAGCTAGCTTGCAAGCTCCCCGAGTTTGTACAGAGACCGTTGGTTGCTCGTTCCACCTTTTTCGAAAGGATAGATGTATTCGTCGTTCCTTCACAAGAAATAAGAAAAAATAGAATGAAATAAATAAAGGCAGAGAAAGACAAACGTAAAGTAAAAGAGAAATCGGTGATAGGGATTGTGATGGTTGTGGTGGTGGTTGCCTGAAGATATGCTAGAGGGTTGAAACGTGGACGCAGATGGGCTTCGCTGAATCTCAAGGCGTTCATTACAATTATCATAGTCGGCCCACAACCGTAACAACCATTCTTAGTTATAAAAGATGTCGGTTAAATTCCATCCCTTGTAAAGAACACCTTTGTCTTATCGATTATCTCTTTTTTTTCCCCCATTTATTTAAAACCATTGTATTTATCGTTACAATTTTCTGTACCTAACAATGATATTTGTTGATAATTTTCGAATAATATTTCATAACTATTGAAATCGTTGTTTTAATCGATTAAATTTTATTTTGTATTTTATTTAGTCGATGAAAATGTTGTATTCTTTCGTGTTTCAATCCGTTTTCGTACTAGTTCGATCAAAATGGTACGAAAGAAAAGTCGTTCATGAAAGTGAGAAGGATAGAGAGTAAAGCTAACGGTGAACCTTTTAGCAATTGGTAGTAGCAACCCCTTTTCCTTGTAATTCGGCGAAATAAACACCGAACGTTAGGACCCGAAAGCAATAAAATAAATCAGACCTGGTGTGCTGAAGTCGGGAAGGAAAACATTACCGCCCGAAGCATCGTCCTACCAAACGAGTGAGGAGAGTCAGTCCTTCGACTTCCGTCGAGCAAAGATTCTTCCTTATATTTTATTCTACTAAAGTTAACATGTGTTTTAAAACGAAGAATTTATCTATTTCTTCGTATCACAAAACGAATTTTCTATAATATATTATTAGCAAGTATTTAATATTTGATTGAAACAACAAAATAACTTTGCATATTTATATTTGTTAATAAAATCGAATTTTACCCAGCACAATCTTGCAATTTTATATCAGGGTTGTTAGAAGTTTATGTTACATTTAATAAAAAATAATTCAACCCTATTAAATTATCCGATGTTTACTTTACCTGCATATAAGCAAAACAACATTGTTCTTATCTGCATTATTTTTTTTGGCGTAATGTTTTATCTATCGTTTAAAAAAAATATTTCATTTTTATGCAGGAAGAAACATAAGGTAAGCGAATGGTATGAGAAAGTAAAAGATTGAGACATCGAACGTAAATCTCGTAAGAAGACATTCCCGGTAAGATTCCAATGATTATTTCACGTCGAGACTGTGAGCAAGATGATGAACGATCTTGAACAAAAGCCGTATAAACTGCAGTTAGACGGCAGTTAAGGTGTCACACTGCAAACGGTCAAGGCAATTATTAGCGATCGTTAAATATTGATTGATTTTTCCCGCCTAATTTTCTTAATTTTTTTCTTTTTTTTTTTTTGCAACGTCTACTACTACCATCAATTATTTTCACCAAATGATTATTCTTTGACTTTACAATTTTTTTTTCGCCTTTGAGAAAAATAAATTCTTTACGAAACAAAAGAAAACAAAAGAAAACAAAAGAATAGAAAACAAAAGAAAACAAAAGAAAACAGAAGAAAACAAAAGAATAAAAAACAAAAGAAAACAAAAGAAAATAAAACAAAAGAAAACAAAAGAAAACAAAAGAAAACAAAAGAAGGGAAAACAAAAAAGTGTTTAAAATGTATATGACAATTTATTTTCTGATTTAAGTAAATAATTGTTATTACAATATTAAAACAATAATTCCTATTAAAATAACGATTAATCGATTAATTTGATTTATGTTTAAAAAAATCAATAGATTACGATATAAAATAAATGAAAATAGTAATCACCATAAATTCAAAGATTAATCAGTTTCGCATTAACGAATCCATCCGACGATCAGTGAGGATCAGTTTTCGGTAAGGATAGGGCCAATAAATCAGATTGAAGGAGTTAAAAGGATTCTCGAAGGTAGTCTTTGGTTGGCACCCTTCCTTCTATTCTTGACGAAACTTTCCATCACCCTTTTTGGAGAGGTGCCTGATACTACAACACAACCCTCTTTCATCCATTTACCACTACCACCATCAAATCGCCACCCATTTACCACCCCTAACAGTTGGATGCTATTTTCAGTGGCGTACTTCTTGATAAGGATCGAGGATCCTTCCGAAAAAGGAAGAGAGAGTTGGTGTATCGTAAGAAAGATGGATTGGGAATCAGAGATATCTCGAGTGTTGGATTTAAGGGTAGAAGAAAGAGAGAAAGGGAAAGAGAAACTAGAAGGGTAATTCGAAGAGTTCGAAAGATATCGCCAGTTTCGTCTCTAGGTCCTTGTCCTTGAGAAAAAGGGGGATGGCTTTAGTGGAGGGGTATAAATACGGGCAGCAGGCTCAACGTTCGAGAAACACAAACAGTAATTACGAATATCTCGGCACGGGATCGAAAGGACATCGCGAATCTTTAACTGCTTTCAACCAGCCGCTTTACTTCAAATGAAAACGAGGGCGATTCAACCCTATTTTCCTCTCTCACCCTTCTCCTCATCCTGCCTCTCTTACTCCAGCACCACCAACACCACCAGCTCATCCTTTACTTTCTTCATCTTCTCTTTGCTTTTCACCGTCTGGAAGGTATCGAAGATGAATCCCAAAAGCGAAGTCCCAATTCTCTTACCCCCTCGTACCCTTTACCAACCACTTCCACCCTCTTTTTCTCCCACTACCCTTCAAAACTCTTCTTCTTCTTCCTGTTTCTGTTCTCGTACTTTTCGGATTAACCATCTCTCTTTTCCTCACCTCATTTCGTGCCGAAAACTTATTAGTAATTACGCCAGATATCTTCTCGGCCGATCGAAAGGGCTAAAAGGGAAAGAAAGAGAAAGAGAGAGAGAGAAAGGGTTGTCCCGAAGATTCTCGTAGAACTCGCGACCATCTTCCACCCTTATCCCTCCCCAATTTAGCTTCTTCGTTCCTTTTATATATCTTTCTTGGTGTTTTCACTCTCACCGACAACTTTCCTCAACCAATCGTCATCTTTTTCTTCGAGGAGGACACACAACGATTTACTTTCTTTCTCATTTTACGTTGCTTTCTTTCTTTGGGACTACGTTTAATTCGCAGTCTCTCGCGGTTCGATAACTTTTGGTAAATATCGTCTCGTAGACGAAGGGTTTCGTCGGCAACGTCATTATCCATCCCTTTCCTTATTCACCCACCAACCCCCCACCCACCCCCAAACCACTAAGGTTCATCTTCTTCTTCTTCTTCTCTCGTCTAATTTTCATTTTGTGTCCTTTTCCCATGAAACACGAAGAACTCGTTCGAACGCTTTTGATATTATGGGACTGTTCCATTCCCCCACTCCACCATCGTTTCTTAATTTTCCTTAATTTAAGCTGCCACTACTTTCGTATTAATTAGTAAGTTAATAATTAGTACGATCGAGGTGTAGTAGAAAGCACGATTCATGTTGTACCTTTCTATCGTTGATTTTCTATCTTACATCATCTTTTACTTTCTCGTGTCGTGTTGTGTTCTTTGAATGGTGTAATTTTGAATGGTATGCCAACGTTTTAGGGGATGATCCCTTTTACTTTTCATCCTAGTATTTTGTTACTACCTTGTCACCTATTTTCAACGTTTATTGAAGTTCTTATCGATTAATTCAACTCGTGATTTTCCATTTATTCGGTTAACTCTTAAAATGTCATAATGTTTCATAAATTTCATAAGTCTAAATTGTTCGTTGTTATTTTATTATTTTATCTTTTTTGTTCTCGTTTAAATTCAATGAACAATAATATTTTACCCCTTAGATAAAACAAGAATTAAAATAAATTGTTATACATATTTTGAAATAATACAATGAAACAAATATAGGAATGCTTATTAGAAAAATATTCATTACCAGCTTTCACCACCACATTCTCTTCTGCATTTTTCCGTTTACGCATGTTACGAGCCTAAAACGCATCATAAAATCACCCTAACTCGTGTGTTTCTTTTTTTCTTTATATCATCCCCACCCCCTTTTACCATCGATGCGATACATGGGGTCTGGGAAGCACCATATTCTCTTTCCATTTCCCTGTATGAATTCGAACGGAGAAAAATACAGAGAGAAAGAAAAAAAAAAAGAAAATAAAAATAAAAGGAAAAAATAAAAGAAAATAGACATAGAATGGGGGAGGAAAAAAAAAGAAACCCCCAACCGAAGAGGAACGTTGCATATCCCGTCCGATACGAAATTCCGGGACCACCCCAATCTCTCTCTCTCTCTCTCCTTTCTTTCTTTTTCTTTTTACGAGAAGGGTGGTACGATCAACAAGTGTATCCGCGTGCAAAAAAAAGAAAGAAAGAAGAAGAAGAAGAGAGGGGGAAAAAAAAGAAGAAGAGGAACAGCCCCCCGACCATTATCGGTGGAATTGGGAATCAATAGGCCATGAAGTGGAAAGAGACGTATTCTCGTACTCCCCACCCCCCACCCCTCTTCCTTTTCCCTTCCTCCTCTTCCTCTTCGTGTTATTCTTTTTTCCTCTTCCTCTTCCTCTTTCTCTTTTTATCCATCGGGGAGCTGTTTTACACGTTTTGTACCCTTTTTTTTTTTTATCGCACCGGCCCTTTTCTTTTTCGTTACGAACCCTGGCCACGCTTCGGATAATTCGATTGTCACCTCTGACGATCGTTGAAAAAAAGAAAAAAGAAGAAAAAAGGAGAGGAAAAAAGTTTTGTTGGAATGAGAAAATCAAACCGGGACTGCCGATTTCGGTAACAATAGTGAATTAATTCGTTCCTTATGACTACATTTTTTTTTCTTTTTATTTTATTTTATTTTGTTCCCGTTTTTTTTCGGCTACTTCTTTACATTTGTTATTATTCTCACGATAAAACTCGTTCACGTTATAATGATAACGTTATTATTAATAATTATTTGGAAAAAAAGTTGGCTTTGTTTATATGAATTAATTTAATCTTTAAATTTGGGTCACAAATATTTCTCATAGTAAAGAATAATAATTTTCTTTGTTATTTGATAATATTTTTAATATAATTTTCATATTGTTTAGCAATTCATATATTTTTAATTATGGTATTAGAAAGTAAGTTGTTCGGCTTGGTAAATCATACAACGTTCTTTAAACATCAATAGAACTAACTTTGATATTTTTAATAAATTATGATTACATAGAAATTCATAAAATAAAAATCAAAACACTATTAGCTAACCCCCAACTTTCTGTAATCATATTTTATTTACATATTTAATTATCTATAACAATCATAAAAATTCTATTTGTAAATATAACGATTCGTTAGTAACCCTTTTTATTAAAAAAACTCATAAGAATGGGGAAAAAAGAATTGGACATATCATAACAATGCCTAAACAAATATTCGATTTACGATCTTGCAAGTTAAACAAACAATCATTCTATGAGAACGATAATATATCGTAAAAGAAATTCGTTCGTATTTCATCCTACCCAATTTACTCTTCTTTCCCCCTTCTCTTTTTTCCATACTTAAAATCAACGGTGGTATGGCAATCACAATGCTTGCCGACCTCATAAAACTCACGCCTTCTTTTCAACGATTCTCAGCCCACCCAACCCCCTTCACCGTTCTCTGTTATTTTCTTACTTTATTGCACTTGGAATCTTAGCCAGGTTGCCCTAAGTTTGCACTGTTACGTTACACATCCTTCAACCAATTTACAAGAAAGAAGATGAAAAAAAGAAGGAGAAAGAAAATTAAATAAATAAAAAATTCACTCCTATCCCATAAGAGTGGTTACACTCGGATTTTTATTCTATCTCTATCTCTCTCTCACACACATACTTTCAAAGAACAATGCATCTATTGTGAACCACCTGTAATCTCGAGTACCGGGTCTCGTATCCACCAGGTAGGTTCCCGTATCCGCCAGGTGTATTTCCAGAAACTGATAAGTTCCTTTAATTTCTTTATTGCTGTGCCATGCGGTCCTGAGTAAACAACTAACATAACCTAAAAACAAACTCGAGAAGTTTTCGAGAGCACAGGTGTGTAGAGGGGAAGAAAAAGAAGAAGTATGACGGTGAAGGGCAGAATGGAAGGGGGAGAAGGGGGGAAATTAAAGCAACCTTTTATATCTATCAACTAACATTTTAAACCATTTCTTTCCGTTTCCCTTTTTTATCATTCTCAAGCTGGTATCTATGTCAAATTAAAATAACTTTATCGTAAAAAGAAAAGATCCAAGATTTGTTTTTTTTTCCAAATAAACATTTGATGTCGTAGGACGTTTAATGAAAAACTAAATAATAGACATAAGAATTCTTAAAGTCTAATGGTTATTTTAAACACAAAAGTTACAATTCTTTTTTTAATGCTCATTTTGGTAGATTTAAACAAAGAGAAAGAGTATAAAAAATAAAGATAGAAAGAATGAAGGGATTTTTTGGTTGTTCTTTTGTGGATACAAAAATGATAGACTGAAGGAGGGTGGTAGTAGTAGTAGTAGTAGTAGAAATGGTATTGTTAGAACCGATCGGAGAGTTGGAAGAAAATGTAGGGACATTTTTTTAGGGTATTTTATATCAACAGGAAACGGAACATTCAAATAGTGTATTCTCAATTCCTTCTACTTCTACTTCTTCTTCTTTATCTTCATTTTCCTTTTCCTATAACATCACGGTTTTCTTACTCTTTTGAAGGGTACCATAGAGGAGTAGGAAATACGTGGTCGATCGACGCGTCCTTTATGGGTTAGAACTAACGTTGGAATATTCCCAAAGAATTACCATATTGAGAGGACATCTCGTCACCGGGGAATCCACCATTCTTGGCTTCCTCATCAAATAGTCAAAAGTCGATATCTGTCTCCTGTATGTGTTCTCCCTTCTCTACAATATCTACATATTTCTACACATACATATACATATATATATATATATATAAATATAAGTACCTTTCTATCTATCTATCTATCTACAATATCAGCTAAAAGTTTCGAAACCACTATATAAATTTCAAATGACAGTATGTTTGTTCAAAATGTTTCTCATATTAAATTAATCAAAATTAAAAAAGTGTCAACGAAATTCTATGTGCGTTGTTAGATGTTTTATATATTTTGTAATATTATTTATTATCGAAAATAATTATGTTTTATTTTTTAACGACAGATCAGATGTACTTTTGAGGAGTATATAACAATTAAATAAATTATGGGAAACAAAATAATAATCAAAAAATAAATGAAACACATATGTATTTTTGAATTAAACTAAAGTAAATTTGTTTTTCAAATTGTATTCTATATATATTATATATTTTTGTATGATCATTCTTTTTTTTTATAGAAAAAAATAATTAACATTTTTAACTATAGGCTTGAAATATTTCATTTAGGTTTGCTGAGTTTTTCAATTTTAATTTTTTGCTCTCCCACGTGAAATGATACAAATCGTTAAAGGGTTTTCGAACTTTTGGTCGATGGTGTATTATATTCGTCAGTATTATGCGTGTAGATATATTTTGAAAAGGAAGATTCTACGATACCACGAACATCCTGGAAAATCACCCTTCGCATCGTCGATTCACCATCACGACCACCATAACTACCACCACCACCACTAACAACAACAACAACCACTCGCTTGATATTTCTCTCATCGTGAAATCGATGGGGACTTTTCGTTGCTCATTGTTCGCCATTCAACTACGACCTTTTACTTTTTATTTCCCTTTTTTTTTTTTAATACTCTTTTTCCTCATTCGTTCGTTTCTTTCACGAGCTCAAATATATGGGAAAAGTCCTGTGGCTAAAGGTTTTCGATTTTTTTCTTGTTTGTTTTTTTTTCCAACCACCATCACGAGACAGATTACGAAGACCATGGATTAAAAATGATGGTTTTTTTCTTTTTAATTTTGTCTTCTTCTTTTCTTTCCTTTCCATTTCTTTTTTTATTCTTTCATTCTACGATCGAACGAACCCTTCGAGCGTGTATATCATATAGTCTCTCATCTCTTTTGGTAATTTGTATAACTGGCGTTAATCAACGTAATTGCCAACGATCGTATTCATGCTCCTAATTAAACGATGTTACAACGGGGATCCGTGTAAGTTTCGTTGAAAATAAATATTGAAAAGTTTTGATGGTATCTCTTGAAATTTATACTCTATTTTCTATCCTTCTCCCAGAAACCCTCTCACCCCCATTGTTCGTATTATTTAATATATAGGCTATTCTCAAGATTTATTATTTAAATAATTCATACATGGTTATACAAATTAAATATTTTGAGAAACCAATTCATATTTATTATATATTCTATTAATAATCCCTTTAATATTGCATTTTATTTAATTGGCAAATAAAATTAATACAATATATAAATACAAAGTTTCTTCGAGGAACAAACATTTTAATAATATTCTATAAATAATAATAAAAAATATATATAACAAACATAATCATACATAAATACCATAAAATATTAATTACGTAATAAATTTGATACGGTCCAATAAATATCCCATAAGTAAATATTAATCCATACATTAAGGAATGTAGACACATATAAACACACACACATATACAAATATGGAAACTGGTAAGTATAACGAAAGGGATGTATAGTATTCTCGTAGAGCATAAGCCGCGAAAAGACGTAGTAGTACTCTGTATAGGTACACCAAACCATAGTCGCATTCCATTCCCCCATAAGGATTCCCAATATCGTCCTCGAGGAAACTCTCTCGAATTGTTGCGTCGTTAATAATTTTTAAGACTTTACGTTGGTGGTGGTTCACCCGAGAGACATCAAAGGAGGTCCTTTAAGTCGTTTCACCCTCTGTACAGGAACCTGTACAGAGAATCCTGTACAGAATCCTGTACAGGAGGATCCTGCCTGTACCGAAAGCCACGTGGTTTAAAGTTAGACATTTTCTCTCTCACTCTAACAGATTGAAAGAAGAAGAAGAAGAAGAAGAAGAGGAGTTAGGGGTGGGTGAGTATGGGGGTTGTTGGTAAAGAGAAGTATCGTAGTTCCGTATTTAAAACATCCTACCCGCGAAATACCGATACCGAGTGAGAATCTTGACGTGTACGGGGAGGGGTGATAGGGGGAGGGGATTGGTTAAGAAAGAAGCATGGTAAACGAAGGTAAAGAGGAGGGTGATGTTGGAGGTGTAGGAGGAGAGGGTTGGTTTGGGTTGGTTGGTTGGTTATTCTCTTCCAACGTTGAAGGTGGATGCTTGCGGGATTTTCCAAAGAGCTTACGCGAGAATTTCCTATACCAGCAACCCCTTCTTCTTCTTCTTCTTCTTCTTCTTCTTCTTCTTCTTCTTCTACTTCTATCTTTCTCTTTCTCTCACATTTATTCACTTTCTCTTGCTGTCTGTCTTTTCGTCGACGAGAAAGGTATGCCTTTGGCCTTTGTCATTTAATATCGGTGCCGGTATGCGAGGACTATGGGGGTAAGGAAGCCTCGGGTGATCGCTTTGATGGTTGGGCGGTCCGTTCACGAATTTATGGCAAGTTAACTCCCACTAACTCACAATTCCAAAACCTTTCTAGTATCTACAATCATCGTCATTTTCTTTCCAAAATATTCGTTATTATATTTTCAATATTGTTTTATTATACCTTTTCTTTTTTTCCAATCATTTTCTATCATTAATTTATTTTATCTCATTATCGTATCAATGGATAAATAAATTCATATGTAGTTAGTGTATTAATTAATTACGTACATGATAGAAATTTTACTAAACATAGAAATATATTTTTTTATTAACATTTTTAATATTTATTTTAAATAATATACATATATAAGATTTAATATAAATAATTTAATGAGAACACCATATATATAGACATATGCATGCGTTAAATAATATAGTATATTTATATATTTCATATATATTTATTTTTCTTTTTTATTTATATATATATTATATTTTTTTTATATATTATTTTAATGCAATCTTATTTTTTACTTATTTTTCAAGTTTCCTAACATTGAAAGAATACACATACCAAGCTTTACAATTGTGTTTACTTTTTTATCTTTTTTACGTTAGCCGAGGTAGCCGCGTACTTTTTTTTCTTTGCGAGATAGAAAAATGTAATAAAAAAAAGGAGCGAGAGCGATGCGCTGCGTGATGTAAGAATGAGAGAGATGGATCGATAATAACATAACAGACGTTCGACGTATTCAACGTGCCGGTATTGATTGTACTTGAGGTAAGGTCAAAACATTGTTAGCTGCCGATCGTTCCAACGCTTTTAAAGATAAACAAAAGAGATAGAGCGTCAGTCCCCTTCCGTCTTTGGACGCGTGCAGATCGATTTGCGTGAAATTTTGATTTATTTTAATTATTTTAATACTAACGTTATCGCGATCATTTTAATATCGTAGAAAGTTTTTTATCGTATAGAATAGTATAATAATTGGTTTACTTTTTAGATTATTCTTTATTGAGTATGTTTTAACACTAATTGTTTTATTTTAAACAATTTTAAAGATTATTATTAACTTTTTTTACGAACATTAAATATTTTATATATTTTTTATATACGGTATTGTGAATTGGACAACTGAGACTGCTTGAATTCGTGTAATAAAATACATAACAGGTAATATAAAACAAATAGATTACATAAATTGATTGATTTTATAAATAATTGATAATTTTTATTTATATTAATTTGAATTCTAATATATGATAACATTTTCTTTTTATAATTAACATTAATCATTTATGATAAAGTATTTTTTAACGTGTGTCTTACCTTTAAAAACGATTTATAAGATACATTGTACTATAATCTTTACTATGTTTCAGCTTTCAGATTTTTTTCTTTAATTTTATTTTAATCGTCGTCATCCTAAGGGTAGGACACCCATCCTGCATTCATCAATGAAGACTAAAAGTATGTATATTTTCTTATCAAATATTTCTATAATAACATTAATGGTTTTTAATTAAGACGATGATATTAATTGCTCTTTTTCTTTTTCTGTTTCAGAACATCATTGCAATCGAGCGCGTAGGCAATGAGGTACTCGTGTGTTGCATCGTTAAAAAAAAATATAAAAAAATTGAAAAGTAGAGTCAGTGTCGAACGTCGCAGGATAAAGTTTCGTTTGCTCGGTTTGATAAAATATCTCTTAATGTGTGCCCTGCCTTCAAAAATGATTCCAGGAAATATTGTAATATAATTTTTAGTATGTTCCAGCTTTTCAGATTATTTTCTTTTATTTTATTTTAATCGTCGTCATCCTAAGGGTAGGACACCCATCCTGCAATCATCAATGAAGACTAAAAGTAAGTATATTTTCCTATCAAACATTTTCATGATAACTTCAATGGTTTTTTATTAAGACGATGACATTAATTGTTCTTTTTTATTTTCTGTTTCAGAACATCATTGCAATCGAGCGCGTAGGCAATGAAGTATTCGTGTGTTGCATCGATAAAATAAAATATAAAAAAATCGGAAAGTAGAGTCAGTGTTGCACGCCGTATGTAAAAGTTTCGTTTTTTCGGGTAAAGAAACTCCGTAAGTTTCTTTTATTTGGGTTAAAAGTGTGCTCACCGTCATCCTAGGGGTAGGAGACCCATCATGCATTCATCACTGCAGAATAAACGTAAGTCAATTTTTATTTCAAACACTTTCTTAATAATTATAATAATTTTTTCTTACAACAATGATATTCATTATTTTGTTTTTATTTCTGTTTCAGATATAAATTGCAATCGTGCGCGAAGCAATGTACGGGAGTGTTGCATCGTTTAAATATAATATAAAATCACGGATTAGAAGCACGTTCGCTCGTTCATTTCAATTCGTTCGCGTTACGCGATTGCATTAAAAATTTTTCCTATTAAATTGACTGCGAACAAAGCAGTAATTGCATTAGAATTTGTTTGAGTACAGTTATATTTTTATCTTTAAACAGTCGCACAGACTGTTCGCGTATTAGAGTCAGTGCATCACTGAAGATTTTTTTACTTGCATTGACTGTGTGCAAGGCAGTCTTTGGAAGCAGTTGTAGAGGCAGTGATCGGGCGCATAATAAATTAAAATCATACGCGAATTAGAATCAGTGTTGTTCGGCGCATAGTAAAATTTCGGTTTCGCGATAAGAAACTCATCTATAGTTTCTTATTTTCGTTTATACCGCGTCTTAAATTTACGCGAGGTGCATCACCATGGTGCCACTGAGCTGCATCCCATTGGAATGCATTGTAAGTATTCATTTTTATTTACATTTCATGTAATTTTATTTCATATGATTTATGATTTTATTGCAGATAACTTATTGCTTTGTTTTATTTTATTTTACAGATATGAAAACAAGCGGATGGATCATCGATGGATCTTTGGTGGATCATCGATGGATCTTTGGTGGATTATCGATGGATCTTTGGTGGATCATCGATGGATCTTCATTAATACTAAATCGAGGAACTCTTCGATCGTCAGACTACAATAGTTGCGGCAAAGTAGGAGTGTTTTGGAGCCATCGTAGAACTTCTTACGCAGTGAGTCAAAAAATTTAAAGTCCCTCCGGTGCTCAATCATGTCGAGGATGAAAGGTCCTTATCGGCACGAGTTACTGGTTGTAATTATTTCAATAAATTAGTGACGAGCACTTGAGTAATTCCTTTTTAGGAGTTACTCATGAAAATTGTATATTTTATTGTATATTGTATTGTATGTTTTATGATATTAGTTCAGGATAGGTTTTCTTGTCTCATCGGTTAAATTCATTTGATTAATAGTGCAACTTATTAATGCACTGTCTTTTTTATTACGTGTTTTGTTCATGTTTAGTAGTGGTGAAAACGAGCATTAATTTACTCGTTTTTATCCAGAAGAGCATGTAATAAATATCTTACATGCATTGCTTCGTACTTAGTTTATCTAATCGTGATTAATTTCGATATATCGATACTGCAAAATTAGACATACATGAGCAAGAAGACAAACTAATTCGCGACGGATAGATTCTAGCAGTTAAGTGGTGGCTCAAAGCCCAGTTCTTTTATTAGAACAGCCAACTTAATGAAAGGAGTCGTCCGAGGTTTCTAAATATATTTAAAAATATTAAAAAAGATATTTAAAGATATTAAATGTTATATATTATTTATCAAATAAATTTTAGAGTCCTTAGCCGCTTAGATGAATTTTTATAACAATGTGTATTTATATGTTATGTATTTATGTGTATTTAATCAYATTTTTTAGATCAGGATTTTCAGCTTCTAATACACTAATCTCCCGTTTCTCCCCCCCATACTTTCTGCGTTCTCATCTATGCGTGTGCCCAGGTGTTACACGTGTGGGTGAGAAACAGTTAATGTGGGTTTAGTTTTAAGTTTTTCCCCCCTTATTGGCGGCTGTCATTGTGCTAGTGATTGCACGGTGTACATTGCACGTGTGTGTGCGCTAGGTRTGTGCATTGTACATCGTTTCGCGATACGTAATACCGCGAATTTTTTAAAGTTATTGCATAAAAATAACTTGTAGAGTCACGCGTACATAATTTTTTTTTTTTTTTAACAATCGTTTTTCATAGCAGAGTTACCGCATTTATTTGTGGAAACTATGATATACTCGTATATAACTAGTATGCAGTATATACTAGTTTGTACTTGTATTTTTGATTTAGTCATATTTGCAATAATCATTAGCCTTGGCAGTCGATTACAGCAAAAAGTACGTATACCCATAAAATTAGAAAATACGCGTTTAAACTGGGGTGTCGGAGGTGCCCCGGGGCATGCTCTCTAGTTTAGGCTTTTGCACCCTGGTGGTATGTGAGAGAATCGTGGAGTGTGTGGGTGGGTATGCAAGTATGTTTGTTCTTTTTGAATATGGGTAATTGGCAGACAGGTAGCATCTTTTTCTGAGCGAATGTGAAAACTTTAATTTTAAGTAGGTAGGATCCAGGAAAGGCACTAGGCTTGCTTCCACTCCGGAGTGGAAATTACGCCTCCTGGTTTATACAGAATTGTCACAAAATTATTTCATTTCATTTTTTTACGCTTGCTTTGTAATTTTATTTTGTGATTCTTCTGTAATTCTTATGATGTATCATGATTCAAAGGGATTTGCAACGATTTGTAAGATTCATTTCTATTTCGATTCTATCTTGAACGAGATAAAGTCGAACAAAATCGCAAATTCTTTGATGAATTTGATACTTAGTTTTAAGTATTACAACTAACACTTCGCACTGTCGCGATTTTTTCTTGCTATTAAAAATATTTGATATATAATTCAATGTAAGGAATGAATGAAATGAAAATATTGCAAGAAATTGTCCTACATTTATTGCATTATTTATTTCTATTTCATTTTATTGCTTGACATAAAAAGTGCGATGTGTTTTTAGGTCATCGATTATAATTATCTGCTTGGACATTCGATTAATTGTGTTCCTGCATATGTGTATGGTCAGTGAACTCTAAGTTCATTGATGGTTCACAAGCTTTAATAATTAACGGAAAATGTAAATTAATTTTTTATTATTGAGAATTAGAATCATCAAACAAAATACGAGTTAATTTGCAAAAAAAATTTGAGAGATCTTATCTCGCTCGCGCGTACAAAATGTCCAATTGCAGTTTTCAGGAATGAAGAAAGAAGAGGCTAAATGCCGAAGAGGCTAATGCCGAGGAGGCCCCCACAAATTTGTGGTATCATGTGGGCAACTACTTGTTATAAAGTTATTTTCAAAGGTTCTACAGCAAGTTCGAACTTTTTGAGAATAGCTCTCTAGTTACATTTCATATTTTATTGTGTTACTTTTTTGCTTGTCACTAATTTGTAGTTGTAATTGGAGATGATGGACCATTCCATCTCCTTGGGACACCAAAGTCGTGTCTATATCGTCATAAGATGCATAAATGTTTAGTTAGAGTCAAAAGTTTTAAAATTTTCGTAATATTAAAGTTTCGAGCTTAAATAACGATCGGTAAAAATTACAGTAATTTCTCTTTTCTTATTTTGTTTTTGAGATTTTTCTCTATGGTTGTGTTTTATTAAATTTGTAATTTTTCTGTACCATATAATGCAATTTAAAAGTATTTTATAATAATTAATAGATATTAGTTTTTGTAGTCACTTAATAATTGTAGTTTTCCTATTTCTTTATTTTTATATATTTTATGTAAATGTAAAATCACGCGTATAAATTTTATTTTATTGCAACGGTAAATAGAGATTTGTGATTAAAATAAATAGAGAATTCAGTTGAAAAGTGCATCTGTGGATTGGACGATTTATGTTAGGCAATTGTATCACTTTTTTGACTGTATAACTAATATAGTTTTCTTTTTGTTACAGGTGATCATCGTTGGATTTAACAACAAATCTTTGAGATTTGTTCTATTTGAATGCTTTAAATGTATACTTTTTAAAATATATGTATAAATGCATTTTTGAAGGCACACACATTTTTCACACTAAAAATGAAATACAATTAATTAAAATTCTATAATAAATATATAAATTCAAATATTTCTATAGATATGTACGAAAGATAAAAATAGAATAATAAGAATTTCGTCAAGAATTTTTCTTTTTTACAAGTTGGATATTACTTCCAGTCAGAAATATTACTTATTTATTAAAAAAATTCAGTGTTTACTACTTTTTTAGTGGGAAATTTGTTTATTTCAATTGACTGCGCGCAAAGCAGTCTTTGAGTTCGCTTTAGAGTCGGTGATCGGGTAAAAAGCAATTTAAAATTGAACGCGAATTAAAATCAGTGTTGTTCGCCGTATAATAAAATTTCGGATTTCGCGATAAGAAACTCACTTATAGTTTCTTATATTCGTTTACCGCGTTATTAGAGTCACGCGAGTGCAAGGAAAAGTGCATCAAAGAATTCTCCAATGGGTCTGTTGGACGAAGGGATGCAGCCAATCCATTTGCAGAACTTCTAATGCCATTGTTCATATTTCATAAATGCGTCATTTTAATTATAAAATGTAACATATGTGTGATATAACAATTGGTAACAAGTGAGTACAAAAATTTCAAATTCCTCCAGTGCTCAATTATGCCAAAATTGAAATATCCTAATCGGCACGAGCAACTGGTTGTTATAAATAATTGACTATCACACAAAAGTAATTCCTTTATCGGAATAACACCTAAAAATTGTATATACTGTTGCATATTTTATTCCTTTAATATAGGTCTTCTTTAATAAACAATGCATTTAATGAATGCACTTATTTTTTTTTCTCTTTACCTAATGAAATCGAAAATTAAATCGGAGTCGAGATAAAATTAAAAACTAAATTCTTTCAAATTAAAAATATATATTTATGTTTATTTTATTTTAAACACACGCGATATTATTAGCTATTGGGGTAGTATAAAAAAATTTTCAAATAATTCAAATAATAATTACCTTAGTATACACATGTATAAACATATTTCCAACTAATACATAGACGAAGAAACATATAACCTAGAGTAGATAGGTACCTCGGTTATTACTTTCCTTCGAGTTTCCCACAGAAGTCACGATCTGTGGTCGCGGATCATAGCCCGGTCCGCCTGATACAAATACAGTCTTGGCTTACCTATAATGAGCTTCTGCATGCGGACATGAATTAACGGTGGGAAATATCCGAGAGGTTGCACGCATACACGTTCAAAATGAATGAATAAGAGAGACAGAGATATAATATAAAAGGACGAACGTCTACCTCCTCCTCCTCCTTTTTTTTTCTCCTCTTCTCTACCAACCTTCTTCCCTTTTTTTCCMCCCCCCCCCCTTTTACTCCGTAAACCCTTCTCCAACATTTCCAAATCTTTCTTTCTTTTCCTCTAGCGTGAACCAACGTATATGATGTGGTTTTGGGCTACGGTCGTTACGGTTCGGTTGTTCTCCAATAACGCGTAATGTCCACGGAACGCAAATACCGTCCGCAGGAATGCAGATAGTACGGGTCCGGTACGCTATTAATAAAGCACGGGCGTAGCTTGAAATTTAACTGAGAGAGAAAGATAGAGAGAGAAAGAGAAAGAGAGTGAGAGATGGTAAATCAGCACGAAATGCAAGTGTATTTACGAATTGTATGCACACCTATCAAGATATATTATAATTGTTTTATCGGAGTGATTAAATTATTAAATAGAATTATTTTAAATTCTTTCGACAAAGAGAAAATAATTTCAAATACACTTTAACATAACATTTGATTATATTTATTGTTATTAAAAAATAATTTAAGATAAGAAGATAGTTTAAGATAATCATTCTCTTACTTTTTCTCACACGAATGGAAAATAAATCGAGACCGAATTTAAAACATCGTGGTTGAGTTCGAACTATACCAAATGAGGTTTTCTTTTTTTTTTTTCTTTTCTTTTTTTCTTCTTCTTTCTCTTCGGAGAGAACTAACGTCGGTTCGCGATTTGTCACACCGCCGCCCCCGTAAGATACGCCATGACAATGCATCTACGGTGCGATAAATTATAACGTTATGGTTTCTCTTGACATTTCTGTACAGTTGGGTAACCCGACCTGGCCTAACCTCCGAGTTCAGTTCTTCTTTGCACTGTATACTATAAAGGGTATGGCTGTTGTTACTGTTCTGCATTAGTACGGGTTATTTGCGAGAAGTTGGTTAGACATCAACAACCGAACGATACTCGTAGGTGTGTGAAATAAAGATAAAGAGAGAGAGATAGAAAACGAATGGGGGGAGTAATGGGGGGGTGGAAAGGGGAGAAAAGTCATCGGCAGTAGCGGGAACCAGTCAGAAGGTACTTATCTTTTGCAAGGAGAACTTTGCGAACTCAACAATGCCTGTTCTGTACACGCAACTGTCCCTCTACTTCCGCTCTCATCGAAGAACCTTCATTCTATCTCTCTCTTACTCTTTCATACTCGGTTAAAACTTTCGGAAATAGAGACGAAAAAGTAAGATCGACCGAGACAGACTTATATATCTCCCATAGAAAATCGTGACTGAGAGATAGAGAGAGAGAAAAGATAAGTTAAGTTTAAAGAATGAAAGAAGGAAATAAAGATGGATAGGAAAAAAAAGAAAGGTTTGAAACCTTGGTGTCTCTTACAAACTACAATGGGAGTATGAAGTGATTCCTTGTGAGAGTTACTACGTATATTTAATAATTACTGTTATTTTGTAATGACCGATCCAGGCCATGGGAAGACTCGATAATCCTATGCATTACATTCTCGATGTTGTTGTTGTTCTTCTTCTTCTTCATTATATTCAAACGTGGTTTTATATTTCTGGGCTTTACCATGACTACCCCCTTCTTGTTCTTCTTTTTTATTCCTAATATTAAATTCAAATGTCTTCTTTTTTTTTTTTTTTTCTCGAGAGAGATCTGTGTGCATCTTATTCTATCTCTTTTTTTTTTTTTTTCTTTTCTTTTATTTAACGGTGATCTTTTTAATACACTACTACTGCGAAACGCGCGTAACGCCCCTTTAGTTTCTTAGAGAGACAACTAAAGAGAAGATACCTAAGTTCTATTACCTGTTTACTTCCGCTACCGGTGAGAAAGCGGACGCGAACAAATCGTACGTAATGTTTTTTTATAAACAATCATTCCGAGAGAAATTACACGTCTTTTTAATAATCGTCATACCTGAGTAAAAGAATAGCAAAGCAACAAAAAAAAAATGTAAAAGAAATGAGACACCGCGCAATTATTTCCAATGACTTTTACGAATATGAAATCTTGATTCGTTTTGCATGATTTTTTTTTGTCCCCTTCTTTTACTTTTTTGCTTTTTTCGCGAACGAATTATTTAGAATTTTGTTCAATACAATTTTACAGATATATTTAATAATATTTTTAAAGGGGGTGAAAGGTGATGACGAGAATCCTTTTTCTGATTTCTATTTTTTTTCAAATCCCTGCAAATTCGAGATAATTTGTTCCGTTAGGTTTGTAGATTTACTCTTAGTTACCACAACCATGGGAAGACCAACAGTGACCAAGGACAAAACGAAAAGTCTACGAGACCTGATCCTTCGATCGATCAAATGAAATCCTTCTTCAACCTTCTCTTAGAATTTAACCCATCGTCTACTTTCCTACGTAGGGATTATCTTCTTCCTAGACGTTTTCTTCATCTATTTCTACTTGATCTCACCAATTTGTTCGTTAACCAAACTTTCCTTCCTATTTCCTTTAAACCTTGACCTAACCCCCCACCCTCTCTGAGAACGTGGAATTACTTTCAAATGATATTTTTTTATTTAAATTCCTATATTATATAATTATCATAGATATTTTTTATTATTCATGTTATATTATTAACATTTGATTATAAACTTGTGTAACGAGTTTGTATGTGAGTTAAATAAATGTTGCATTTTGATATCAATTGTATTCACGAATAACGGTAGAGACAAGAATGTCATTGTATATTTTGTCATACGTCATATATATTCCTCTTCCTACTCCCCCGTCTATCTACCTACCCCTTCTCATATCTTTTCCATAAAGTCTTCCATTCGTTTCTACTTTATTCCACGATCACGATCGTTCTTCCTATTCCCTCGTGTATTTCCACTATGACATAGGGTGGGTTTTGCCGTTTTTCACCGAAAGAGCAACACCGAATCGGCTGTTGAAGTGAACGAAACGCGACGTGTTTGGTGAGGCGTGAATAAAACCATCCAACAAAATGATTTTCTCTTTCTTTCTTTCATTATTTTCTTTCCTTTATTTATATTTTATTCTTTTTTATAGATTTCTTTAGATTATTCTTGTACAATTTGTTCTCTTTTATTCTATTTCAATAATAATTTTGATCTCAATAGCCAGATGAAAGTATGTAAAAAAAAAGAAAACAAAACGTTGAATAATTGCATAATTTAATGAACAATCGGAAATGAAATAATTGCAAAGCATTCGGTTATGTATAACATAGTTTATTTTACGATATGTGTGGACCAAAAGGATTTAGATTCAAGACAGTAGACGTGAAAGGATAGAAGAGGGTGTTGCTGGACATTTGTCAAGCTGAATGACTACCGAAAGGCTGACACCATGCGATATGTGGCTACGAACAGGAGACTCGTCCTGACGTTTTGACGAGGGTGCATCTCAGGATATCGTTATTTCAACCTTCATCTCCCTCTCCCCTCCCCATCCCCAATCCCCCATTTTCCTAACTAACCATTCATCCCCTTTTCCGATAGCTTACGTCTATCCTAAATGATTCATGATCGTATCGTCATTTTATCTAATTATTAATACATTTTTCAGGATAATTTGTCCAAATCAAATTCAATTATTTATGCGTTTGTTCTCTTTTTATATATTTAATTTATTCGATAATTAAATACTCTCTTTTAATAATTTTCAACCCCTATATATACTTTAAGTAATTTAGGATTTTTTTAGAAATTTTTCGGTGTTCGATTATTTGCATAGTTTTTTTTTGTTTTAATTTTATTCAAATAAATTTTCGTTCGGTAGTATCGGTAATTAAATTGCTATTACTAGGTAGGGGGAGGGTTAGAGGGGAGGGGTTAAAGAAAAAGAAGAAACATAAAACGTAGGAGTAAAAATATAATAAAATCGTGTGACAATGCGTTAAGACGTAGCCGAGTTTATTCGCTATGCTTCCTTCCTGTCAGATAGAAAAAAGAAAAAAAGTAATAAAAAAGAAAAAGATAGAATGGGAGAGAAAGAGAGAGAGAGAAAAATCTAATCGTCTACTTTTTCACGAACTTATCTTGTGTAGCGCATCGCGTCTGATTATTTGATGCGCCAGCGAACCGAACCTTGAAATAATAAGCGCCTTCCCTGATTCCGGGTTCTGTGTGTCGCCGTGTTCACACGTGTGTACGAATGACGATGACGATGACGACGAGGACGACGACGACGACGACCGATGTGTGAACCACCATTACGTTCGCCAAACCTTCTACAAAGGCGTAGGAATCAAAAAATAAAACATACACACACATGTATTCACGCGTATATTTATTATAAATCAGAATTCATACGTGAATACCTGATTTGATATTCGTTCGAATTAAATATAATATCCTACATTTCAAATATATTCACATACTTTGATGAAAAAGAAATAAAATAAAATAAAATAATAATAACCGGAGAGGATTACAAATAAAAAAAAATGTTAGACAAATCAAATAAAAAAGAAATGAATTATTACAATAATCGAGAAAAATACGGGGGTCCATTATCTTGAGTGCATAATTTTGATAATTCTTCTCGAGCTAACGCAAAAATAAAATATAAAAAATACGAAACAAAAAGATACCAAATCCGTTGAGAAAGTATAAGAGAGACAAATAAAAAAAAAATGTAAGAATCTGCGCCTTTGTAAGAGGCTTTTTTTCTCTTCTTCTTCTTCTAAGGACTAGCAAAGCGTGGCATAAGTAAGTAATGGCCACGATGGTTGGGTTCTATAGAAGAAAAAAAAATGAAAAAGGAATGAAAAAAGAGAGGAATAAGAAAGAGAGAGGGAGAGAAATATGGCAGGTGAGAGGAGGGTGAAGGGTGCAGGGAGGATGTAGCGGGTAGAGTCAGTGGTTTCCTTGAACGATGATAATCAGTGATTTCGTGACAGACACGGGGCCGTGGCCACGCTAACGAGCAATCGTAGACTGGCGTTCGCTCAGGCGACACTTCTAGGTGTGTGGATATATACCTTTAAGGATTCTTCCTTCTTCTGTTTCACGCCTTTCCCCTATTCCCCTAACCCCCTAACCCCCTTCTTTATTCTACTCCCCAACACCCAACACCCAACTCCCCATTCCTCTTCCCTGTTTCAACTCCCACCACTTCATTGCTGTTCTTCTTTTTCTTCTTTACAATATATTTATTCTTCTTTCTTTTCTCATCATCATCATCATCATCATCATCATCATCATCATCATCAGAATCATAATCATGATCGTGGTAGTCGTTGACGTTTCATATTAGTTGTCGCGTCCTCGCACGCGTATCGGACGTATTTAATTATAATTACGATTAATAAGCGGTCAGAATAAAGAATATGGGAATATATATATATGTGTGTGTGTATGTATATATATATTTTTAAGTGTAATAATAATTTTTATCCTACATTTTTATATTATTATTTTGTTGTTTTTTTTTTTTAACCCGTTTGAGCGTAATATGAATGCATAAATGCGTTTGATCAAAGTTGCATATACATGTTTTTTAATATTAATGCGAATAATGTAACATTGTTTTCTGCATTGATTGTTGTCTTGAGTCTTGTAACACTAAAATAATATTATAAGAAAGAAAAAGTTTAATTATTAAATATAATTCAGATTATACTAATATCATTCAATACAAAAACAGTTGTGCACTATTAATAAACTATTCCATTTGTAAAAAATACTTCAGTAAAAAATATTCAGTACACTCAAATGGTTCATATAAGTAATCAATTATTTTCTATACGATCCTGTGGTTTTTCCTTTCATTTGTTTTTGGTTTATTTTTAAAAATAAAATGCAGAACAGGAGGATACTTTTCTATATGCTAAAAACGAAGGTTGAATTTTCAGTTTCATCCAACACACGTTGCGAGAAGAGAAATCCTATTTTTAATTATTATTATTATCTTTTTTCTCTCTTCGTCTCTTTTTGTTCTTATTTTTTCTTTTTTTTTTTTCTAGTCGTCGAAGGAAGGGCAAAGCTTTCGGACAATATTTCGCGAGTAGTTAAGTCGATGCGGATAGCGTGACGAAGCCCAGGCATATCTTGCTTTTTCATGATTAACACCGAACGTAGTCGATGTATTGCACTCCACTGGAATTATTTTTACGTTCATCATCATAATCATCATCATCATAATATACGTCTCATTCTTTCTCTTATAATATTTTTTTTTTTTTTTTTTCATTTCCTTTATTATACATCTTCTTCCATATACCTATCCACCAATCTTATATTTATTATAAAATATTATTAATTCACATATAAAAATTTCGAACAATACAAATAATCAAACAATATATTTTTTATTACGTGAAAAAAGTAAAGATTTATGATAATAATAATAATAATAATAAATAAATGAAAAGAAATCACGAATGAAAAATGAAAAGTATTAAAAAAGCAAGGTGGTTGATGAACGTGGGGTGGTGGTGGAAAGGGGCAATGGGGAAGAAGGAATGAAGGAATGGTGAAGGAGAAGGGGGTGGAAAAAGGGTTGGTCGAGAGGGGTTGCGTTCGACGACTGATATGGGCGATCGTTTCTCTCTCGTAGTCTGACGAGAGGACTGATCACTCTGCCGTCGCACTTATAATTATTATTCGTATTTTAATGGCCGCGGAAAGGTTTTGCACGCCTTTGAAGCCGCCCGAAGTAGACGGGAGTCCTCCTCGAGACCCTTCTTCTTCTTCTTCTTCTTCTTCTCCCTCTCCATCCCCTAACCGGCTGCCCCCCTTCACCCCACGCCCACTTCCTGCATTTCTCTCTTTCTCTCTCTCTCTTAGTTTCAGTGCGAGAGTAGGCAGCCCCTGTGCTTTTAAAAATATTGGGGATTTCAGATACCAAATGCCGCGTGGTTCTACTCTCTCTTTCTTTTTCTGTTATTTTTTCTTTTTTTTTCCTTTTTTATTTTTATTATTTCTCTCATTCTCACTCTTTCTCATACCCTTTACGAATCAAATAGGAGAGAAAAAGGGACACGTATTATTTTCTCCTTTTCTTTCTTTCTTTCTACTTCTTCTTCTTCTACTTCTTCACTTTTTTCTTTTACTCTCACTCTCTCACTCTTTTTAGTTTTCTACGTCGAATGCCTACGGCGCAGCCATTCAATCAGAAAAGCTGGAGCCTCGGATAAGTCGTGACTTTCATTTCGAAGCTCCTTCTTCCTGCCAGAATGCACCTCACCCGATAACGATAGGTGAAGGGGGAGGGCCTTTTATTTCTTTCTTTCTTTCCTTCTTTTTTTCTTTTTTTACTATTCTCTATCCAATACTTTTTCACCCAACATCTTTCTTTCTTTCTTTCTTCTCTTTCTCTCTCTCTCTCTCTCTTTTTCTATCTTCATTTTTCTTCTCATCTTCTTCGAAACCTCCTCACGTTTTCGATGCTAGGAACAAGAAATGCGATATTTTCCTTTCCATCTGTTTCTTTTAGCACCATACAAAGAATACTGTAATAACCCTGATATATTTCTTACTAATCTTTCTCAGCTCTCTATAACAAATAACATGATACCAACTTAAAATATATTTGTAGCGTTTTTTTTTAGAAATTATTGCAAATAAATCGATTAAAAGAATTTTAAGATGATAAGAAGAACAGGTTTAAAAATGTTTGGAAAAATATAAGAAGACATTTATGAAAAAGATAGGTGAATTAAAGGGGGAGTCGGGGGGTGATGGGAAAGACGTGAAATGAGGAGGGGTTGGGTGGGGTGGGGTTAAGGGTGTGGGCCAACAGAAGAATGAGACATCAATCAATTTACAACCCTTCGGTCGATTAAGTCGAATAAGCCGACTAAAGACATTCGTACGCTCCGGTGGCCTCCACGTTAATATGGATTAATAGATAAATATACAATTAGAAGTAATCTATATTAATTAAGGGAGGGTCTTTTGCCTTCGCGGTGGCTCGACTTGGCTCCTTTGTGGCTGCACCGTTGAATATCCGGCGATTCATTCATTAACCCCTCGCCATCGACCTCGGGGGAGAAGGGCTACGTGGCTGGGTGGGTGGGGGGGGGAGGGGCCAAAGGGAAAGACCTAGTTTGATACCGTTAAGACTACAATTGCATCTTAAGTCGAATCGTTCGATCTTTTCATATCACGTTGTTATATTCTTTAATTCGTTCTACGATCTTTTTAAGTGACCTGAATTTTAGCATTTTTATCTAATTTTCTTCATGATTTGTTTGATATCTTACGGATAAAAAGATTTTTTATAATGGTATTTTTATAAAATAATCATTGTCGTATTGTTTATTTGTTGATCAAATTATTTTGTATGCAATATTTTTAAGTTTAATTTTTTTTCTAATTTTTGCAATAATTTCTCTATTGAAAAATCTTTATCATATTTTGTGTATAGGAGAATAAATATGTTATTTTTATTTAGTATTTATTTTTTATTTTAAAGAAACCAACAAAAAATAGAAAAGAAAAATAACAACAATAATAATATAAACGTACTAAAATATCCAATAGAAAAATCTAAAGAAATGTTATTCGTTCAGATTTTTCATAAGATAATCGTGTGAAATGACGAATAGAAGCAGACAGGATTTTCCTGAATCCGAATGATTCGATTTAAAGAACGAGATGGGAGTGCAAAAGATATATAACATATACATATACATACATATATATATAAAGAAAGATAAAAAAAGAGAGAGAGAGAGAGAGAGAGCTCTCAGTCGTCTCGTCAAAACGAACTCTAAAAGCAGCTTTTCTCGTCGTTATCTGTCAGCAGGTAGAGATTACTTTTCAAAAATTACCTCCGGCTTGGTAACCCATACTACCACCCTATAACCACCCTAGCTCACCCCATACCACCCACTACTCCCTCCTTCCCTCCCATTGGCTGAAACAGCGCGTGTACCACCGTAGGCGATGGCACAATCGTAAAACGTAGACAAAGGCGAAGGGTAGACGCTTGACACTCGTTCGTAATCCTAAGATTTAGGCGTACCCTCATACTCCGCAATCGCTATAAACAAAAACAAGGGCTCGTTGTTGAGAAGAGAATAGGTAGCCAGAGAGAATGAGAGTGAGAGAGTGAGTTTCTAAAGGGGTTTTCGGGGGTTGGGTGTTGGGGAGGTGGGAGGGAGAGAAAAGTGGGCGAAAGAGTGAGGGTAAAAGGTGGAGGGGGGTGGGTGGATTGAACAGGGACAGTGGAAGGGATGTTGCCTAACAGGGAAGAGATGTGGATCGTTATTAATACAAAGGGACGATGCTTCGCCAAATCCCAATCTGAAATACGACGGGGAATAATCCGGTTGAAATAAAACGAGAGGAGGATCCCGTGAACCACGTTAAAGTTAAGCTTATTCGGCATTGCGCGTCCCGCGTATTTGTCCGTTTTACCTTATATCTATCCTTTTTTTTTTTCTGTGTGTGTATGTATGCATATATATCTATATGCGTTATGTGGTCATATGTGTGAGAAATATCGTTGAAAATATGATATGGTACCTTAGAAAGAAAAAGGATAATACATTGAGAATTCTGGCTATTTGCTTTGTTTTTTTTCTTTTTTTTCCATATTTTTAGAATATAGGTTTTCGTGGATGAACGTGAACGTATTGTACTACCTAGGAGATTAGTATAAAAAATAATTGATTAATTTAAGGTTATGTTTTTTTTAGACTAAAATGTCCTTTATTTTTGATTAACATGATGATATTCTTAGTGCTAGTAGTATTATTATTTTTTATTGCAAATTGTATCGATTATTTAGAGAATTCGATCAATACGATTGTTTGTTGCATATATATGTTCATTTTATACGAGAGATAAATTATCGTGGCTATTAAAGAACCTACTACAAGGAGGTCTGATCTTAGTTGGAAACCTGGCATATGCCGTGCATTAAATGTTGCAATACTGACGTTGCACTGACGCCGAGACTGATATACGACCTACTAGGATATTTCTTTAGCAAATTGCTTTATTTATTGCATACTTTTATGAATCATGTTTTATATACTCGTAGATTATAATAATATCATGGTTGGTAATATTTATCGTTCATTTTTTAGGTTTATTGATTTTATTGAAAATTTTGGCACATACATGTATACGTGTGTGTATTATAAATACATTTTAAATAAGATTTGAGAGAAGGATAAAACATAAAATAAATATCTATGATCACTGAATGATCATTTTTTATTTTTTACAGTAAATATATTTCAATTATATAAAATCATTTTTTCTGTATACTAGTTTTCTCTTTCTCGTTCAAATGTAGGTCATGAAAAAGTTTAAAAACGATTTGTCTTTGGCAATCGCGATTGGCAGGTGCGATTCTTTTCTTCTTAAAGTCTAACCAGAAATTGTGGGCGCTTATTTCGTGCCGAAATGAAAATTACGAGAGTAGGAAGTTGCTGAAGAATCAAGTTGCCTTGCAGGTGTATAGTCTCGTTCCTACAATTAATTTTATACAATATATTATATATATATATATATATATATATACATATATTAAAATACATAACCATGTGTTATGGAAAAATCGAAGTCATCAGGGTATGAAGAAAAACGATCGGCAGCGTTGAGACTAATTAAAATTGTTTTACTTTAATAAAAAAAAAAAAGATAATATTGACGTAAAGTAAACGAACTTATACCTGTAACGTGGAAGAATTTCTTCATGAACGATGAGATTGGAAGTCGTGATATTATATTAGAGAAAGGGGTGAATGGGTAAAGATGTAGGGGGAAAGGGAAAAAAGGGGGAAGGAGTAGTACTCGAACAATGTAGTAGAGGGGGGATTTTGTTGGTAGGGGGAAAGGTTTATGACATCAAATATAACAGCCATCTGCTCGATCGTAATTACAAAGTATTCGAGTATATTCCCATGTATTAGTCATATAAACGTATATATATATATACTCGTTCGTGTATTCAAAATAAAATGCATAAAGATGTGAACGAAGCGTAACGGTGGGCTTTCATAAATAATCGAACGTTAACGAAATAGCTATAATATTGCAGTAGTATTGTCTGCCCGTGTAAACGATACTCGTTCGAACTAACGCGAATCAACTGTTCTAGGGAAAAACGTACAAACGAATGTATTCTGATATTCAACGACAGACAAAATATTCATCGGTTCCATAAACTCGTAATAATGGTCGTGTATGTGCATCGTCGTGCTACGAATATATTTGTGTACTTAAAAAACAAACCGACACACTCTTTTTTAAATAGAATAGTATCCGTATAAAAAGAAAAAAGATTTAATTTATCGATTATACGTGCAGCTAATTACTAGATTTTGAGGTTAGAGTCCCCTTTTTCCCTAGTCCAATCAGTCGAACAAGCCCAAATTTCTCCATCTTTAAAATTTTGAAGAAAGTGTAATAGTAATTGAAGATCATTTTTTATTAGGAATTAGTAAAGATAACGTTTATGGGTATTAACATAAAATAAAATAGCAATGCAACGGATATTGTGACAGAAGAAGAAGAAGAATATCAGACGGGTAAAAAAAGAAATAAAAAGGAACTTGGTTTGGCCCTGAAGTCTTCTTCCATTCGTCCCCCCCGAACCCTGTATCCCACTCCTCTTCGCTACTCTCTTTTACCATCTTTCCCCCGTCACCCCTCTTTCTTTTTACCTCCTCCCACGCTCGTATATAATCTTGGACGTTAAGTGGGGACCTCCGCGGCGCCGTAGGCCCAACCAGTTTTATCACCAGGCTCATACGGTTTCAATACGCCATCAATAATAAAGTTCTTTCCTCTTTCCCCCTTTTCCCTTATTCACTCTTTGATACTCACCCGAGACACGCGCGTCTGAGTGAGAGCATGCGAAAATGATGACAAAGAATCAAAGAAAAAGAGAAAGAGAAAGAGAAAATGAATCGTTGGTTGGTGCGTTGTGTTACGTTTTAAAGGTCGTGGCAAGTTTCTTCTCTCTTTCTCGCGATGGGAATAATGGAACCGGTACGTCGTCTATACGTTCATTCGCCACTCGTACTCGTTCACGGACATGGTCACATTGTTGCGATGCCTTGAAAGATGGCCGCAATTAAAGCTTCGCGAAATTTCTTCGAAACATTTTGTCTCCTTACCTTTTTTTTTTTTCTTTGTCTCTTTTTTTATTCTTCCTTCATTCTTTCTTTCTCCCTCTCATTCTCTTTTCTATAAAATGACAATCAAAATCAGTGTCTTAACTTGCGATGTTATTTGAGAAGAAATAATACTATTTTTAGGTTAGGTTTAATTTTTTTCAGTTTTTATGTTTGTGAACACATTATTGTTTGTAGATTATTTATTATATTGTTTTTAATTGATCGATGGTTATTAGATTAATTGAATGAGATTAATAGAATTTGTTTTTGGTTAAGTATATAATTAGGATAAATTGAGGTTATATAAGTTTTTATATTAATTTATGATTTTTTAAATCAATTGATATTAATTGTGGATTTTAATTTGCAAAGTAATTTGTAAGTTAGTATTTAATTTATATACGAATCTTATAATTACTTACAAACAAATGAATTAATTTGTACGAAAGAAAAAAGAAAACCTAACCTTAATATATTATTTCGTTAAAAAATACTTAAAATCTTTGTAGATATTATCATTTGATTATAAAATGTTTGAAATAATAAACCGTGGGGATTTAGATTATTATGAAAATTTAATTAAAATATATTTTACTACAAATCGATGAATAATATAATATATATATATATGTAATAAGAAAATAAAAAGTAGCACAATAGACCAGTTGAATTTAAAATGTAATTCTCGTCTCTAATTAGAAATATAGACTTGTATAAGATGCACGATTATATTCATTAGAGAATAGAAAAAGAATTTTTTGTTCTAATCATTTGGCGAGAAGGATTCACGTAAGTAGATAGATTGCACGTGTTCTACCTTCGTGATGAGAATCAATTAATCATGCGATGGCAACGAGAGAGTAGCAGCAGTTCTATTTGATTGTTATTGAAATTTCAATTTCAATTTCTACATTATTTCCGCTTCCTAGATCGACCAGTAGGTATATAACGTATCAAGATCGTAGAAATTAATACGAAAATCCTTTAGTTTGTTCTACTTGCCTTTTATTTTTGTTCAAACAAATCATTATAAGTAAAATTTTTTGTTGGTATTTAATTTGTTATAAAATAATGACGGAAAAAAATTCGCACGTATTATATTTATTTTTCGAAATAATTAATTGAAATATTACAATTATATATTTATTATTTATCAATTTTTATGATTAATTGTAATGCATATAAATATATCAATATTACCGTAATGATTTTGTCAAATTATTTGTATAAAATAATATCTATATTTTAAATAATAATAATAATAATAATAATAGAAAGATATGTGAATAGATTAAATGAGAATCCAAGTGGGTACTCGATTCTAATAGTTTATTTCCGTTTTCACGAGTTGGATAGAAAGTACCTTTTAGATAACTTTCAAACTAAGAAATGAGATAGTTAGTCGGACAGATTTAACGGCCAGGATTACGGAACAAATACGTACAAAGCTATTGTGATCGTTCTCCAAAATAATTGAAACGCATCGCGAAGAAGTAGCAACGGTTAACGCGTTTACTAATGAGCAAAGTCGCCGGTTGGCTAAAGTTAAAGTTAAAGAAGAAAAAAAAAAGAATAAGAAACGTTAGGAAACGACAGAGGGAAAGTGCGTGTAAAATAGGTAGTAAAGAATAGTAAATATCGTCCAAGCGTGACACGCATAATGAAATCATAGAAATATCTAAGAAATAACATAACAAAAAATACGCACACACACACGCAATTTTAACAAAGTTCTCGTTAAACCATTTTAGGCAATATTGAACAATCGTCTAACACAATACTTTATCGTGATTTAAGATTTTCTTAGATATCCTCGAATATAAAATATCTAAATTATTTTTTTTTAATCATATAAAATAAAATGTATAATAAAATAAGAATATATGTACATTTTAAAAGGAATAAGAGAATTGTTGTAGATATTAATTGCATATAGGTTGTTGTACGAAACGCATAAATGATTTGTGCACACATAGAATCAAAACGAAAACAATTAAAATAAAAAATAAAACTTGGACGAAATGGTTGTTCGGCGTGGTGATCAAAGAGAATGTTCCAAACTGATAGCCCGCGTAGCAATAAATGATAGTGATTTACGAGGCTCTAATTACTAATTAGTAGATAATTGTAATATACTACTAAGAAAGAACATAAATATGGATTGATACCGGCCATATATTTTTTAATCTTCTTACATAGTTAGATTTGTTCACGTGTACCAGTAACGATCCTTATTTCGATCATCGGACATATGATTAAATATATATATAAATAAAAAATTATAATCTTAGATATCAATCAGTGAAAGTATGAAAACGTAATCACGCAAACTCCCGTCAAATATCATTGATTCGATTATTATCTGTTACACCGTATATATTAATATTTTTTCAATTTTCCTCATGTATTTATATATATTTATATAATACTATAATAATGAAACCAAAATAAAATAGAATGATAGAGAAATGGAATGAGATTATAAAAAAAAGTGAGAAAGAGTGAGAAGGGGCATTGACAAAGGCGTCATTCGTTCATGGAACGGGTTCGACGGCCTTTAAACGTGTACGTAAGATATCTATCGAGCGTATAGTGCAACGACAAGAAGAAAAACCGTGGAGACGGGTTGAAGAGACGAAGGAAAGACCCGCTGGGCAGATAGGATCTTCCCGTGCTAATAATTATTGCATTAATTAGTCGGCAACGCGAACGATGGGGGAGTATTCCTCCTTCTCCACCTTCTCCTGTCCCTTCCCCTTCCTCTTTGGACTCTTCTTCCCTCCCTACGTCTTTAAAACTCCCCTCCCGAAACCCCTCGTCTTTGGTTTCCATAGGTTCGTTTTAATCTTAACGTTAAAATGAGACTCGGAATGATGAGGGAAAGAGATGGATACCATGTATAACATACACATACATATATATCTGGTGGTAACGCGAGTATTACACACTAGAAACACGCGTTTGCTTTGCGAGACAGAGCGAGGAATGAAGCGCAGGTAAGCATTAACGAAACCACGCGACTGAGACTGACGAGACGTCCGGATTTTCCGGCTGTGAGTATCCGTGCGAGAGTTACTCGATAATATATCTACCAATCTGTTAACATGCCTTTAGGACAAAGTAATTGTTCTCTGGTCAACACGGGGCCTTACTTCTTTTTTATTCATTTTTTTACATTTTTATGGCAGTTGTTGAACGTGTTTGCTGTTGTCTTGTTCTCCGCATTTTTTTTCCTATTCGGTTCGTCAGACACTCGATTTTTATAGTTTGTTACTTATTTAACACGAGTTTTACATTTATGAGATTATTGATTAATGTATGATAATGTGTATTTATTTTTAATTGTTTTAGATTAATTAATATGAAAAAAAAGTATGTCAGATCGTTTCGATTGTATTTTATTTTGTTTTCAGTTTTTTATTTTTCTATTTTTCGCGATTATTACTTCATTATTTTATTATCGTACATTTGTTTGGCAAGTACATATATATGCATGTTATTTTATATTTTATTATGATATTATATCTTGATTTTAAACTCGCTAAATTCGATTTATTTTAATAACAAATGTTAGATAATTATTCTTTGATAATAATTGAATCTATACCATATTACTTGTCGAAAATAATCTTAGAATTTTGATATCAATAAAATAGAATATTTTCTTATATTTTCATTAGTCGAAATATGACTCTTTAACTAAAAAATTATAAATTATAATCATCCGTTATAACGTCATTCTCATTTCGTATAATGAATCCTGTTAGATCGAGTTGCATGATAATAAATCCCATTAAGATTTAAATCAATACTTCGGCAGAAAAGTTTCATTACAATATTAATAATTATTATATTTCAAGTATATACACACATTTGTTATAAATTTTAGAACAGAGATTTGACCATAGAAAAAAATAATGTATAATAATAATAATAATAATAAAGTAAAGAAACTATGTTACAAAAAATGAATAAAAAAAAAGACAAAATAATCATCGTGATATCGATTGATCGATAGATCCGATCTTAAGTTCTTTTATTTCGATCATTCGTGCTGAGTCATGTCGTAATTAAGTCGATCATTAACGTCATAGCAATTTCTCTCTATCTCTCTCTCACTCACACATACATATACGCATACTAATTCGTCTTATTCGAAAGACGACGAAGAGTAAAGAAGGATGCAGAAAGAAAAGAACTAAGAATCGCAACGTTCGTTGGTGCATACCGTTACGCGATGGTTGCGAGGTGATAGGGTACCTTGACTAATGCGATCGTAGCGTTGCACCTTGCAAATTGGCGAGCAAGCATAACCGAAGCCCTTCGAAGTGTTATTTAAAACGGCGACGATGTGATGAGAAAGGACGATACAAACAAATTTGAAGGGAAATAGGAAAGAAATGAAGTACAATGACGTGATTTTTTTCCAATATACTATCTATGGTGGGTAGAGGTAAAGAGAATCATCTGTGCATATGAAAAAGTGTCCGCCGAAATGCATTTAATTAGGGTCGCGCCACATTAGCATCAGGATAAATTTTAAAAGAAACGCTAAATATTATTAGAGTAGAATTGAAAAATAAATAAGTAAAGAAAAACTTTCGCTAAGTTATGGGGCGCCTACACGGCCAATTATGTCCACTTGGACAACTTTTCACAAACCCAAATGTTACCCATTGACATAACCAATAAATGTACTATTCGCAGTTAACGAAATAAAATCATACTAGTTACACGTTTTCTCATAATAATTATTTAAGTTTATATTTACTAAATCATTTTTTACTACGCGAGTTGTTGAAATTTTCAATAATTAACTTAGTCGCGCCAATTATTTTAAATTTTTTAATTCGGCATACTTCACTTCGTCTACAATTGCTACATTCATGTTATACCTTTTGTCTACACCAGCGCCATTCTGGAAAATTTTTGAACTACTACTTATAGCATACAGCTGGACAAGCATTTCCAATTTTCTCTCATATGAGATGATTTTCCTTACTTCTACCAACCATACAATATACTAAATTTTTATTTTACAGTTTATCCGGGTTATTAGTAAGACAATATATAATAATAATATAATTAAATAAATTTTAAGACTTGTAAACACTTCTATACGTAGCAGATACTTCCATTTGTTTCGTACAAGTTTGTGACGAAAATGTTCAACCCTTTACATGGTAACCTTTGTACTTTTTAACTCTCCTATACATAAAAAAGCTGCTATTTCTAAATAAATAAATCTTACGCATTCCATTTGTTTAAATGTTATCAATAAACTTACGTATAGATGAATATTGGAAAAGTAAAAAATATATAAGAAATAAAATTCAAATTTCTCGTTTACTATGAATACACTGATCTCGTATATACATATACATACATATAATCCATATCTCTTTGCGAGGACTGAGGTAATTTAATTTTCCCGAACGATAAGAGGACGACGCCTTAGCGAATAAGCAAGCTCGCGTTCTGATATCGACACGTCAAACGTAAATACATGCAGATTAGATATTTTCCTATGATATGCGCCGGTGGATCTCTTCGCGACGCCAAAGGATTTGCTAGGTACACACACACACACACACATATATTTATATATAAATGTACAGAGATACGTGTACATAACTTTACATATACATATATAAATGTAGGGTGGTATGTACTCACGCATTTCACATCTACGGGGGTATAAAAATGGCGTAGATAGGCGTCGCACGTTATCTATCCAACCCTCATCCCCTTATACCCTTGACACCCACTCCCCTTACCCTTCACAGCCCTTAAAACTCGCTCTACGTATTCCTAGCTACGATATTGCCAAGTGTGCACTACGGTCGAACGTGTGTAAGCTGATATTGGCTATACATATTTATAGGAGAACTACGCTACCAACGCTTTTGCAAACGTACACCCTTTCCACCCTTTTCCTTCACTATACGACTCATATACGAGTATCTTCGTTATTTCGTTTGAAAATATCTTTCTCGTACCTTTGTGAACTAATTTTAATGAGTAATTATTCTTTAACTTTTCATTTTAAATACATATATATATAAACCAATACCAAAACGTTTTAAAATAAATAAACAACGATAAAGAACTCGTACTCACGTCTCTTTCTTCAAACACTTAATTTAGGATGTATTTCATACATCCAAAACCGAACGAACGAGCCCGTCGGTATTTTTCAATTAATTTTTTCATCCTTTTTTACGAATATATGATAATAAAATGAAGTAAACGTTTTTGTGGGGCGCGTGCCGCGCACGTATAAGTATCGACAAGGCTTTTAAGTTATTAGTATGACTGAACAAAAAAACATATCATTCATTTTTAGGTTATAGTTCATTACATTACCATGCGTATAGGTTATGTTCTTCCATTAATAATCAAACCATTAGCATATTTATCAGTTATAAAATACAAGTTAATTATATCAAGTCTGTCAATGTTTCTACTAACTTATCGATCCGTAATATGATTATAAAAATTTATTTAAAACAACAATATATTTATGAACTACAAATAGACAATTGTACATCACTTTAAATATAAACGATCCGAAAAATATGATTTTTCTTTTCATTCTCATAGTTGTTTCTTGTTTCATATTACCGCGTTTCCTTCGAGTATGCTGTTTCTGTTTAAAAAAGAATAATAGAAAAAAGGAAAGAAGATGAACAAGAAAGAATGAAAGAAAGAAAGAGTTCGGCATGTAGAAGAGAGTACTCGTTCTCACTCGAAGAAGCCGCCTGCTTGCTTGCTTGCTCGGATCAATCAGAGGCGGCCTATAATTAACGAGTTACGGCGGTGCCGCCGCGTTTGCATTAAGACGCGGCTTTTTGTCACTCCGGTGCGTTCCTCCGGTCTCCTCCGGTCTCCTCCGGACTTCTCTTTGGTTGAAACGGCGGCAGCGGTGGTGGTCGGGGGCTGACGGGGACTGGCAGGGGCCGGTGGGGACCGGGGACCCTTCGTCCAAGAAGTATAGAAGCCGCGCACGGTCCCTTCGGTAATTACCTTAGGCGGCAGACGGTTGCTTGCTTGCTTGCTTGCTTACTGTAGTCCCTTTTCTCGCTCCCTTTATCCTAAGACTTTTGTTTAAAGTCAGATAGACTTGGAGATATATATCGAGAATACTTATAGAAGAAAGATATAAAGTAGGAATGAAAAAGAAATAGAATTGTCCTTTTTTTCTCTAACTAGTCCCACCTTTTCCTTGTAACCCAACCAGTCAAGGTTTTTTTTAGCTATGCCCAAACGTCGATAGGACACTCGTTTTGGTTTTGTGTCAGATTCATTTAAATGGATAATAAAATATTTAATTAATTAGTTTTGTGTTTGTCTTGTTTAAAAATAAAATTATTAATAAATGTGTGTAACAGGGTTGTTTTATAGGTTTATGATTTATAACGTTATTTTGATCTAATTGCAATTAGATACAAAATCCTGTTAAACACATTTATAATATTTAATTGTTCAAAGTAAATTTTGATTTAATTTCATTAACAAATAATAACGATGTCAATTTTAAATCGTAACATGTTTTAAAGTCTTTATTAAAATAATCAATAAAAATATTTCATTAGATTTTTCGAATGAAACAAGACATGAAGTATATCATATTAGATTGTTTAATACGTTACAATTAAATTTTCCAATTTGTATACTTAAATCTTCTTATTGTAACTTCGATTAGTTATACCGTGCATGTTTTTCATCCCTTATATTTGCAATGACTATTAACAATAATACAAGTAATACAAGAATGAGATAGTAGATTTTCGAAGTTAAGTTCTTCTTATTCTTATTCTTATTCTTATTCTTCTTGACCGTTCACAAAGCAAAAGCAAGCTCTGAGGACTATAAGATAGGTAAGCACGCTTTCAGAGTGAGCATAACAACGTCTAGAAGCGTAATTAGTAGGCGTTAACCCACGCCTACCAGACACCGTCTCTTTTTCTCCATCGTTGAGCTCACGCCTTTACCTTTTTCTTATTCTTATTTCTTCTTTCTTCTTTCCCCTTTTTTCTTTATTTTATTTTTATTCCTTTTTCATTTTCTTTGTCTTATTTTTGTTAATTTCTTTTGCTCTATTTTCGTCATCCTTACCGCGTGTCTTGCATCCGCTTAACTTATCTACTATCCTCTTTCCTCTGCGAAAAATCGTTTAGAAAGTGAGCGAGTAAGAAAGAGATAGTAAAAGAGTAAGAATGAGAAAGAAAGAGAACAACTATTCTCCTTCAGGCTCTCCAACGTTCATCCCTTTGATCGGCTTTTCTTTTAAGTTCTTCGTAAAAGCTCGCGTGCCCGTCATTAACGTTGGAATCATTATTCTCAAAATGAATATATATCCTCCCCCTTTTTCCTTGAACATAATTCTCTACGGAGTCATTCTAATTCTTTTTCTCTTCTTTATACTTCTTTTTATGTTTTTTGTATCCTCGGTACACGAACGTGTTTTGTAACGTTACTATTGCTAATATCTCCAATTGTAAGATTGTATAATTATATTCGGGTATCATTTTTATTTTGAGGTTAGAATGAAGTACAAATAAATGGCTGATAATTGTTCTGATATTTAATTGAAATTGGCTTTTAAATTAGATTCAAAAACATAACTGTGATCGTAAGTCAACCATTAAGATTTTTATCATACACTTAAACAATATCTAAATACATTTTAATTTATTATTATAAAATATTGTAAATATACAATAATTCAATATATGATTCAATTGGTCCAGCCGGTATTGGTATACTTTGTTAATAGAAAATACATACATATATATAAAATATGATACAAATTTGAGCCTGTCAGGTAAAAAAGAAAAAAAAGAACAAAAAAAAGTATAGTAAGTTTTAGATCATTATCGATACATTTTTAAACGAATAAGCATCGTCACCCTCTTCGACCGGTTTTACTTGTAACACTCTTGATGTCCCGATTGTGACAAAAATGGTGCGTATCCGCCGGAAGTTCTCCCCATACCTTTTACTTGCATTTCCCCCTCATCCTCCAACCCCTGCCACCCTCCCCCCGGTTCCCTTCACCTTCTTTCTTACTCTACTTTTTTTTTCGGTTCTTCTTCTTCTTCGTATTTTTTTTCGGCAATGTCCATTATTTTGTAGTTAGCTTTTTTCCAGTCAATCCCCACTACCATTCCCATTACCACCACCACCACCATAACCACCATAACCACCACCACAATCGGAGTTAGTTGATTCCGTTGTGTTATACTGTTGTGTTACACGTTGAGGTTCTTTACTAGAATGATTCGTCGTTCTCGAAGATAGCGATGCAGAAAAAAAAGAAAAAAAAGAAAAAGAAGAAGAGGAAGAAGAGGAAGAAGAAAGGAAAGAGACAAGAGGTGCAAATTCGTTTAAACTCGGCACGCTCAACGAAGACGACAACAGACGGGGCACATCTGCCACTTTTAAACCGGGACGAATCAAGTCTGCCAAATTAATCGATCTTTACGATCTCTCTCTCTCTTTCTCTTTTTCTCTCGTTTTCTATCTTTTTCTGTCTCATCCACGACTCGCAATTGCCATTTTGATCGTTCTACTTTACCGATCATCGTTCACCGGGACACGCGATTTAAAAAAAGAAAATAAAAAACGAGACCCTGCGTATTTTATGCTGCAATTACATTTTTCTCCCCTTCACCCCTCCCCATAACACACTATTTTATATTTTTCCCCGGAAAGTTCGACAACTTGAAAAGAAGACAAAAAAAGAGACCCCTTTTGCAAAATTGTTTTCTTATCTCTTCCTCCTCGTTCGTTCAATTTTATGTTGGTCGATTTTATATTTGATTTTTATTTTATTTTCTTCTTCTTTTTTTTCCAGACATTTCTTTTGTCGTATCCATGTATGTGTGTGTGTGTAGCATAAAATAAATAATTAAAATATACTTTAAACGGAGAAAATATAGTTATAAACGTCGTTTTAAAATATTACTATAACCTAAAGTATAAATTATAATTATCGTATTATTTATTTCATCTTAAAAAGAAAAAAAAAGAAGAAAAAAAAATATAAAAATAATTAAACGACAAAGTCTAAGGATTCACTCGAGATATTTTCTGATAGACGTTAGTTGGTGTGTAAAAAAAATAATTAGGAAAGAAAAAAGAGAAAAGAAAAGAAAAGAAGAGAAGAGAAAAGAAGAGAAAAATATAAAAAAATAAATTATCTGTCGTTGAACGTCACGGCCGAGATGTTTGAGATGCGTGTGAACGTGAACGCACGCGTGCGTAGACATTAATCATAAGAGGAGAGAAGGTTTTGCGTTAGCCATTACAGACATAGTAACCAACGAGTGCAATTGTTATGCTAACCGTTCTTCGCTCTTATACAGTGTTCTACGTTTCCTGCCCGACCACCTGTTACCCTTTCGAACCACCACAACCCTTCTTCTCTTTCTTCTTCCCTCTTTTAAAACCTCACACTTTCTATTTCACTCTTTCCTTTCTTTCTAACACACACACACACACATTAAAGAACACTCCATAAAGTGTCAATACTTTGTTCATTTCATTTATATCGATACGATAATTAATTATTATCTTATTTAATTAATATAATTTATCACTAACGTTATTTTATTTTGTCTGTTTTTTTGTTATGTAAATTCATTCGATTCATCGTATTATGTCAAAAACATGATTTAAATTAACTTACACACTTCGATTTCACGCGTGACACATTTGAAAATGAAAAAAGGGAAGAAGAAAAAAAAGAAATGTAATATTATTGTATGAAGTTGCCACCGGTGATACAACAACAACAACAGCAACAACAACAACTGCACGCGCGGTGATTCTTTTTCTATTAAATAATAATTCGGGGTTTAATTGACTCGTACGGTATTATCCTGGAAATCCAAACTGCGTCGACATGGAATAAAATTATAATATCTTAGCGTGTAGATACGGGTAAGGATAATGAACCGTGCTAAAGAATTCTTTACGATCGTTATCTTAATAACCGCCTGTTCTTCGAGCAAGGCATAAATTATACGCGAACATTTACGCGTCTTGTACAACCCGAACATACTTATTCTCCTTTTTATCCTTTTTTTTTTTTCTTCTTTTTTTTCGTTTTCTTTTTCGTTTTCTTTTCATCTTTTTTTTCGGCATTTTCTCATTTTCTTTTGGTTTCATTCTTATTAATATACTATTGATATTAACGAGTATTAAAAAGAATTCTAATTCAACGAGGGAGCGCACAATTGCACCCTTTGATCGCGTCACTTATTATTTTAATTAATATCCACACGGTGTTGAGAATATGTGGACAGGTTTACGATAAATCAATTATTGGATTTTTATAGGGGGGAACCAAAAAAAATGTCCGATTTTGATATGATAAATGATCTGTTCGTTCTATCTGTTAATGGTTAAGTAAAATAATAATAATAAATAATAAATAATATATAATATATATAATTCAGGTGTGTGTGTGTGTGTGTTTGTGTGTCGTCAATTTGGGAGAAAACTATGAGTGTAAAAAAAAAGAGAAAAATATTGAAAAAAAAAGATATGCCCGTCAAGATATTTACGTGGAAACAAATGAGGACGGTTGTGGTGTGCGGCTTTTTTTAATTGCCGCACCTGCGGTAGAACTCCGCCAGCGGCTAAAACGCATATAAGACGAAGGTGATAATTCTTCCTTCTACAGCTGTTCGATCGCGTTTTTCGAAACGTCATCGGTGCGTATCGAGAAGAAACGAATGAACGAACGAACGAACGAACCAGGACGTTGACTTCCCCTTTTACCTTGTTAGAAATGAGACTCTCTTTTCAAATATGTCTAATAAGTCATTTCTTAAACAAGTATGCAAGTATTATTAATAATATGCCTGCCGGGCATTGTTAGCATTTTATTCTCAAATTTTTTTAATTTCGTCAGCGATTTTCTTCATTTTTTTTTTTCGTAATAACCTTTTGCAAAGTATTAGAAAACTTTAAAGAAACAAATGAATGAAATCGGTAAAGTTGTTTTCAAGTTATAACGTGAACAAGGGAAACAAGGATTAATTTTTATATACATAAATATGAAGAAATACATATTATACTAAAATACCTATCTGTTCACAAATTAAACTACAATAATTAATCATTGTTATATATTATAATAAAATAGAAAAAATTAATTAATCTCGTGTCTCAATTACGTTACTCTCTACACATCAACATATATTATTAATTTTTTATTATTAATAATGAATATTTAAAAATTAATCCTCGAATATATCTTATAATTCATATATAAAAAAAAAAACAAGAAGAGAATAAATTACCAATTAAGACGAAAACAAATTAGAAAAAAAAGGAGTAAAACAAAATTACAATATAATAAATATGAAATATTTTAATAGTTTCTCTCCCTCTCTCTCTCTCTCTCTCTCTCTCTCTCTCTCTCTCTCTCTCTACATAATAATAAGAATATATAATTTAGCACATAATAATATACGAATTACTTTCTCTGCATAAAAAGTATATTTCTTTGAGCTGGATATTTCAATGTGTAGGTGTCAGGAAACGGGACGAACGTGAACGTTACGAAGAGTAATCATCGAGTAGATATTTATTTTCTATTATTTCGTGGGAATCGACCAACTTGTTCCTCTTACCATCTCTCTTTTGGATTTAGAAGGAACATTTTCTCTCAATCCCCCTCCCCGTTCTTCCTCTTCCTCCTCCTCCTCCTCATGCTCACCCCCTCTTTCATTATCTCACTCTCTCTCACTCTTTCCCCTTCTCATTTTATTCTATAGATCATTTCTTTCTCTTTTTAGTTCAATGACGGATTTTTATTTGTTCGTTGGGTTCTCCATCAAGAAACCGACACGCACCTATACATATATATATATATATATATATATATTGTACCCCTCTCTTCCGGTAGCGATGGCTTCGAACCATTCTTCGCAATAATAACGTTACGATCATTAATCTTAGCCGGGTTATGACTGAAAGGATTTATTTATCCTTAAGCTTTATATCTATATTTATTTCTACGCCCCACCCCCCTCCCCAACCCACCCCTCCGCCCCGTTGCTTCTTTTTATACACATTCATTTATACCTAACATCTTTACGCTCTCAACATCTTTTATACGTAGTTTCATTTACTAATATCTAATTAATATAATTATTTTTTGCGTATCTAAGGAAGCCTAGATAAATTGCGATTAGAATAAATTTTTATATATATAGATCTCGAATTAATTGACAAATAAATTCTATGAAACGCAAAATTTGTTTAATTTTTTCGACGATAAATAATATAACAATGAATTTATTCGATATAAAACTAATTTAATAAATTATTACACCTAATAGAAAGTTCACAGAGGGCTTGGGTTAAAGGGGAAGGAGTAAGGAAAGATATGAAACCAATATAAAATTGAATGGAACTGTTAAAAAAATTTTATTAACTATTTTCCCAACTCGAAAATTTACGTTCGATTATTTTCCGATGGGTGGATACTTTGATGTTGTACACCCGGTAGATGAATCGAAAGAGAGAAAAAGAGAAAGAGAGAGAGAGAGAGAGAGAGAGAGAGAGAGAGAGAGTAGCTATTAGTCGAGGTAGTAGTAGCCTTCGGTCGTTGAGTCCTGGGAAGAACTCGTTAGATGCGTGCGATGCGCGTTGCGTGGCACGTAAACGTTGCGTGATACTAACGCGATTGGTTCTATGGGAATCCAACAGCATTGACGAGGCCCGTTTATTAACCTACTTAGATATCCGATTGCTCTAACAATTGGCAGATGGAGATATTCTCTCAACTTCCCTTTCACCACCCTTCTTTTCCTCCCAGTTATCCTCCCTTGTCCCCTTTATCTACGTTATCTTATTCATCCCCCCATGTCCAACCCTAAATCGTACCTTTTTCTTATTCTCACTGAAACGTAGACAATTTTTGTTTGAATATTGGTTACCTGTAAATTATTTCACTATAATTTCTACTTTTTGTTCTTTTATATATTCCTAAATTGTTTTTTTCTACTTATACGAATATTTTTGAAAATTCTGTTAGATTTTTTATCTTATTGGAAATATCTAATGTATCTTTGTGTGAGATTTAATGATTGATGGATATATTGATGTGGAACCTTTTGATAGGTGTAGAAGAATTGGATGATAGAAACGTATCAATCCACGTCTACGAATTGGTTGGGGTCGGTTGTCCTGTGTCCGTGTGGGGGTTTTTCTTTCTTTTTTTTTTGTTATAGGGAATCCATTAGTTACAGTTTCTTTTTTCTGTACCTTGATCTTTCGATTTACTTTATTCTTCTCTTATGGTAGATTATATATATTTTTCAATATTATATTAATCCGTTTACTCGAATGAGTTATTTAATAATTTGAGTTGTGTTCATTTTATTTTTAAATTGATATTAAAATAATAGTAGGATATTATAAATTTATATTTATTTAAATAAGAAATTTTTCATAGTTTTAATTTTTTTAAACACATATAGAAAATATTCAATATTTTTCTTTGCAACGAGTTAATTGTTTTGAAATATTAATTATATAAGTCAATCAAATGTTTAAAGATTTATTATTGAGTCTTTTTTCTTTTTTGGACTTACAGTTCAATCGACGAATAAGATCTCGTTCAGTTAAGAAAAGGTCTAGTTAATTTTATTTATTTAGTTACTTTTTTATCTTTCTTTTTCTTCCACTTCTATCTATACTAGAAAATCCACATGGATGACGGTGCAAATGATTACACCGTGAAGAAGAGTTACACGTAATTTCCCACAGTTGAATTGTAAAGGAATCATCGTTTTTCTCACTTTCACTTTGCTAGATTAAACAACAAACTATCGTAAGATCGTTCAAACAGATAATACAGTTTAACTGTGAACCGAATGAACACACATTCGTATAGGAAATATTATTTTTATTATATTTTATGATCATTTCTAATTTTTCTACGAAAGATTGAAAAACAAGGCGATATATATATATTTTCTTTTGTTTTTTTCTGTTTCAAGAATCACACATAACCTAAAAATTAGATTTTTACTTTGAATATTTTTTGGAAACGTGTTAAAATCGTTAAAGTAACGTTTATTAAATTCATAAACGCGTGACGAATGTAAATCACGAAATACGTTTTTTTTATTTATTGTCAAAGTATACCTTAAGTTATACTTTAAACACCGAATAATGAACTTATTCGAAAAACTTTTCGTCACGAATCCCGTAGACGAGGATGATTATTCGTCGGGTGTCGGCCATGTTCATTAACCAAACTCACGCTAACCTTTTTTTTTCGCGGTTTCTAACGGGTCTAACGGTTTGTCTCTAATTTTCAATTAAAATTCTTAATAAAAATACGATTTTATATATCTGTCAGAGAAAACAAAGTAAACATTAAGTTCCCTTAAAAGAAAAATTTTAATATCCCATGTATAAGTAAACAACGAATTTCATATAAAGAATAAGAACAGAACTATGATATTTGAGGTTAGGGTCAGAAAAAAGAAAGAAACGGAAGACTAGACAACAACAGTGTGGGTAAGACGTGTAGGAGGGTAAAGGGGAATTGGGAAAGGGCAAGGGGTAACGGGAGGACACGAATTTAATTACTTTTCATACTTTTAGAAGGTTTACCGCGACAACGCGAGGCGTTGACAGTCCGTTTGTTGTTTTGCAGTGTTAAGAATGAGAACAGGAAACGAAATATGTTCGAAGGAGTAAAACGTAGAGAAAGGTAACGATGAGGCGGGGGKGGGKGAAGGATGGGAGAAGGCAAAAGGAGGTAAAACAAGTTGTTAGATGATGGAGGTAGGAAAGAGGGGTGGTTGGTAGTGATGATGGTGGTAGAAGGGGTGTAAGAGAGAAGACTATACACGACTTTTGCTTGGGTGCTTTTAAATAAACGCCTGTCTTCCTTCCCCCCCTTTTTGACTTTACGGTAATAGCTTTGTTTGCATTCCAATTTCTACTGGTTTATTCTCCTCCTTTTTATCGTTTATTTTTCTTGATATTATATATATTTATAGTTTTATTTTTTTATTCATTTTCATATTTTCCCTTAACACCGAATATAAATTTTTATAATGAAAGTTCAATTCAATGTTTGAATTTTATCAGTTACTTCATTTATATTTAATCATGATGATTAATCATTTTAATACTGTATGAGGTAGGAGAGTATTATACATCTAGACGTAAAATAAAATAATAATCATTAATGTTAATTTATTAAATAAGTCAATGGTTTAGAACAGTTTCTGAGTCAATCAAACAAATGTATCTAACAAATATATATGTATACTTATTTTCTTTGAAATCAAAAGTGTATAAGTGTACGATATTATACTTGTATTTAATAACGTGCATAAAAATAATAATATATAATTGTGTTATCGTTGTCAAAGTTTTGTAAAACATTAAAACCGTAAACGTAGTGTCTCAATAATATTTCAGTAACAATAATATTGCAACGATTCGTTGTATAGACAAAAGAACGTAAAAAGAGTAAGAGAGTAAGAGAGAGAGTGGGGTGGTGGGGGGAGGTGGGCGGATATGAAATTCGTAATTTATACGACAGGAAGCACAATGTAACTGTAGAAAAAAAAGAAAAAAAAATTTCCTCGAGGAAAATTCATTAGGATGGAATATCGCGAGGAGTGAGTTTTCGTACTGGGTACACATACAATGGCTAAAATAGCATTAGTTTCTCCATTATATCGAGATTAATATAATAGGCGAGAAGGTTATATTCCATCGTAGGGAAAAGAGATTTTTGGAGCTGGGAAAACGGAAAACGACGGTGTCTCAAGAGAAAAAGAGAAAGAGAGAAATAAAAAGAGAAATAAAAAGAGAAATAAAAAGGGTGAGTGAGAGTGAGAGAGTGAGAGAGAGAGAGAAAAAAGTAAGAACGGACGATGGTCCGAGGTTTCATCATAAACTCTCATTATAGTCATAATTATCATGCAAGTAATATTACGTAGAAGCCAGTGGCGTGGCACAATGCACTGAAGATCGTGTTCGCCCGTTTCGTCCCGAGCTAATCCGCATTGCACGCGAATAAATTGTCCTGCTAATTTGATACAAAAGAAAGAAAGAAAGAAAGAAAGGTAAGAATGAGTGGAGGGGGAAGGGCGAGATGACAAAAAAAATTAATAGTAGAAAGAAGAGAAAAATTAAGGAGAATAAATGTTTGTCACTGAAAGTGTCAACGGTTTCTCATTTTTTTTTTTTTTAAGAGAAAGAGTTATGCCTGTCTCTGGTAAATACATTTTTGTTGTTATTGTTATAAAACTTAAACTATAACGTCGTTCGATAATTATATTTAACAAGTTGTGTTTAATTAAATGCGTAAGAAGAAATTTTGGGGTGGTGTGGGGAGTTTCTTTCTTTTCTTTCTTGACGTGATAGGATTTTAGGTTAGATCAGTGATTGAAATATTATTAGGATCTGATATAATTCTATGATTTTCGATATGTTTCCTTGTAGAATTTAAAAAAAAGAAATTAAAATAAAATCCAATTGCAATAAAAATTCAATATTTCGTTAAACGAGATTCAACTATCACATAAATAACAATAAAATATCCTAATTCTAGTCGTGTAAGTTTAAAAAGTATTTAATGTTGAGAAACATTAATTTAAAACAAAATAAATAAAAAAATGATCAAAGTATTACATATTATAACTGTTAAACGCAAGATACATTACATCGATCGAATTCGTTAATGTCTCGGAAGTTTGTTCATTCAAAAAAATACAATTTTAATTGAAAAAAAATTCTATATAATCGGTTGTTGTTTTTTGTTTTGCTTTTATTAAACAAAACATATATAAAAACGATCGAAGGTATTATTTAATATTGCTTGGAAACGCGAGATACATTATATTGACCGGACTCGGTTGGTATCACGGAATCCGTGCATTAATAATCCGGTCGGTCTTTAACCCGTAAACTTTGAAACTCGGACGGCGGGGTAGCAGACGATTAAGAGGCTTCCACGGAACGGTCGCGTTTCGTGTTTCCTTTCCTCGGTAAGGAGAGTAACGAGAGTCGAAACAGAGAAAGAGAGTATGTACCCTCCTAACTCTTTAGAAAACACAAGCTCGTAGGGTGATTTCAAGGGTGGTGGTGGTGGTAACAAACGGATTGAAGAGTGAAGGGGAACGGCGGGTGAATAGAATAAGGTAGGAAGAGAACTTGGAAAGAAGAAAACTTATAGATGGCCCCGATCGAAGTTACTCGCGTGAGACGTCCGTTTCGAAACGATCGTTTCGAAGATTGCAATCGTTTTTCTGCAGCACGAAAAGTCGACCCTTTCCCTTTTCCTCCTCCTACCCCTTACCCCTTTTCAACAATTATTAATACTCTCGTTTAATTTCTCATACTGTTACGTACGTTTACTTTTTTTCTTTTACTAACTTTTATTCGCCTTTATATTATTTCACAATTTTATTGCAAAATTATTTATATATTGTTTTATATTTTAAATTTGTTGATTAGTTTCTTATTTATATAGATATTTTATACTTTTTATATTAGTGTAAAAAATTAATGTAGGATTCGTGAAGAAACAATTAAATATTATTTAATAAATAAATAAACTCTTGATAAAGTATCTTTGTATGTATTTATATTTAACCCTTATATTCGCAAGTTAATAAGTATTCCGCGAATACCAAGAGTGGCGAAATATTTGTTTGATAAACAAAGTTCGAAGAGTCGTGCGTTATAACTCGTCGTCGTCGTCGTCGTGCCTGTCGTTGTCAGAGGCTTGTACCAGTAATGGTCGCGATATATTAGGAAAGTTTCCATGGCCGTGGTTTGACGTCTTTATAAGATCCCAACTGTTTCTATCCTGAACGAGCACTTGCTATCATTGCTCCAACTCACGAGCAAAGATCCTTTACGATTACTTTGTTTTTTTATGTAATTATTTTTATCATTATAAATATAATGATAAATATCGATTAATGAATAGAAACATTATTAAACTTGATATTCCTAATGAATATTTTTTAATTATTCAATTTGCAAACCTTAAATGTTCTCGATACAACAGAAAATGAACTTAAACCACTTTCCAAATAAACGGTCCATATAATTCTCAATACAAACCATCTTCGCGTATAAAACATTGTATCGAACGTATATTCGATAAGATAATCATTTAATCTTCTATTTATACGTGTAAAAATAATCCTCGAAGAAAGACAAAACAAAAGAAAAAAAAGAAAATGACGTAGAGTAATTTGTCGGTATACTTGGATAAAATCGCATAAGTTCTTGTGTATGTTTGTATGCTTATCGTAAGATTTATGTAGCAGTATCGATTACTCGAAAGAGTGACGATCGTGAAAGTATTATATAGGTGGTATCAAATCGACATTACTACTACGTGTGTTTCTTCGAACGGTAGTTCGAGTGTATCACCTGGCCCTATCGTTTCCTTCCTTCCTTCCTTCTTTCTTTCTTTTTTTTTCCTTGCTTGCTTACTTGCTTAACTGAATACACGTATTTCAGATACTCATCGACGTACACTTCTTCAACTATCTTGCATCTTTATCTTGAAAACAGAACGTCATTCTTCCTTTTTTTTTATCTCATTATCTTTATCTTTTTACTATTTACATACGCACCTGTATTTTTTTTTTAATAGGACGATACATTATCGACAATGTTCGATTATTTTATAATATGTTTGATTATTATTTATTGATCTATAGAAAATTTTAATGTCACGTTAATCGAGTGTGTGTCTGTTATTTTAAAAATTATTTTATTTTTTTATAGTTTTGTTTAAATAAATGTTAGGAATTTAATTAACAATTGGGTGATGTAAATGATTTAATTCATTTTTCTTTTTTTATTGTTTTATCATTTACTTTATGTATTGGAAACTTAAAACAAGAGGACAGGAATAATATTCGTTGATATATTTATTAATTATTTCATTTGTTTCATTATCACACTTTCTTAAATTCTTTAGGTAGAAACATTTTTTATTAGTTTTATTACGTTTTGATTGAATTTTAAAACGGTTGACACCGGAATAGGAATAATATTTGAAGATGATTTTCTGTTAAATCTTTTTCTTCGTTCTTTCTTCCATGCCAATCAGGTCTCTACTCGGTCGTTCGAGAAACGTAATATTCAATTTCAAGCGCCGCAATTTACTTGGACGAACACGAATGAAGAAGAAATAGTAGTAGTGGTGATAGGGCAAAAAGTTCACTCGGAGAACTGGAGAACACCATCACGAAAAGTCACTCTAGATGACTCTTACTTCTTGAGATAACTAAACATTCATATTTCTCTCTTTTCATATAATTATTATACTTGCCAATAACTATTGTCTTTTAGGAATAATTACTTAAATCATTTTCTTTAAAACTATTCAAAAAAATTGTATCGTAAAATTATTACCAATTGAATATAAAATAATAATAATACCAACACAAACAAATGAAAATTGTTTAAAATACCCTACAAATGTGTTTCAAAGTTGATTTAAATGAATTAAATATTTTACTCATTTAAAAATAAAAGAAACCCTAAATATTACAAATTTGTACTAGAGCAAATATAAATAAGTGATAAGATAAGGTGTTTTAGGATCAAATTGTATTGTAATATGTTAAGTTTTATTGAAATGTATGACTCTGTAAAAAAGATWATATGTATGGAAACGTGAACTGTAAATGATTAAGTTGCTGATGAAGTCCCCAGTAAGGGACGAAACGTACAACTAGTTCAAATTAATTGTTCATAAGATTTATTAACCGTCTATAACTCCCTTTGAGACTTATATATTAATAACATATTTGTAGACAAGAATATTGATAATTAAAATAAATAATATTATTTATTAGTTATACATATATATGTACAAGATATCAAATATTTTTTCTTAAAAAAGAAATACTAAGCAACATAAAAATTAAAAATACAAACGATGCAACACATTCAATCATCTTTCTAATTAGCATATTTGATTGGTCAAACGGTAACCGATGAATGTCCAGATAATCTAGTTAACTTTTTTAATAAGTATCCGTGTTCGTATGAATATTATAAAAAAGAAACTAATTTAGCCAAGCATTTGATAGAACGCCATGTGCATAACATTAACGCGTAGACGGTGTTGTGGCCTGTCAATTATTGAAATGCACTAATTATTGTTTTCTCAAAGAAACAGCTCGAGCTGCCTCATGGCAAACAGCTGCGTCTTCGAAGGAAGGTGAAGAAAAAAGTATAAGGAAAGGACGTGTAAAGGAAGTGAGACGTCGGACTCCTGGTGTGGTTGATCGCGCGTGCTACGCGAGACTCGTTCTTATCCAAAGAATATACCGGGTGTACAGATCTCACGTTTATATCATCTCAAAAAATCCTATTTCATTTTGAAACCATTATCCCAAATGAATTTCACAAAAAAGTTTTATTATCGAAAAATCAGCTAATACTTCATCGTCAGATTCATTTTTATCCAAAAAATATATTGGCTTCACAAATCTCATCTTTCCCATCATAAAAAAACATTCAATTTCGTAGAAACATCCTTACCCCAATATGAAATCAAACTTCACAAAAATTGTATCATCGTTAATATTAAATGACTGTTGATTTATATAAATTTAAAATAGATCAAAATAATATTCTCCGATTAAACGCGTAAGTTGAAAAAATATATATGATATTTTTCGAAAATAATAAATTGCCATACTAGACTCGTTATATTTCTTACCAAGGAGAAGAAAATCCATAAAAGTCTCGAGACGTCGAATCACGCGCAATTTCCTTCTGCAAATAGAAGCAATCCGACATTTTTCGCAGCGCAGGTGATCCAACGTGTTATAAGACGACGAGAAATATATAGACGAGTAAGAAGGAAAGAAAAAGTAAAAGGAAGGAAGGAAGGAAGGAAGGAAGGAAGGAAGGAATAAGGGGATCAGAGGAGTTGAGGTAGGGGGGGTGGTGGTGGTAGGAATACGAGAGGGTTGCTATCGTTCGTCTGATGGAACGAAAATGAAGAAGAAGAAGAAAAAGAGATAGAAATAGGATAGAAACGAAAGAGTAGTAGTAGTAGGAAGAACGGGGGTGGGTGGGGAAAGTGGAAAGTAGAGGAAGGGTGAGAGGCAGGGGGAGGGGGGGGTTACTGAAAGAACCTTATTTCACTCGTTTATCTGCGGAGTGCAGATTCTTAATAGAATACTCGATGAATGTATTTCTCTTACGGGACTAAGACCGGTCACGATACGGACTCCTCCGGACCGGTTGGAGGTGAAAGAGGAGGAGGAGGAGGAAGAGGAGGAAATGGAAAAAGGACGAAATAGGAAGAAATAGAAGGAGGAGGATAGAAAGATAGTACTCGACGCGATAATAAATCTGTGCTTAGCTCCGCGACAATGGAAGGAATCGGGGTAGGTGATGGGGTGGGGTTGGGGTGGGGTTTCTGGGTGTTAGGTTGGTTAGTGGAGGAAAGGGATAGAAGAAGACGGGCTTAAGCCGCGTCCTACTTACGAGCACGGTGAGATACACTCAAATGGATCGTAGCCGAAGTTAGGATTAATCCGTCAACGGAGTAGATGGATTTCATGTTGATGAATGTGTTTTAGGTGTTCGAGAAAAGGATTTAGGATTGTTCGAATTAAATTCGATGATCTTCTGATTGGTTGAACGGGGGGTTAAGATTTTTTTATTGATAGATGATCGAGGAGTGAGAATTGTTGAGGAAAATGTTTCATTTTAAATGGAATAGGAACTTAGTTTATTGTTTTAGGATTGTGTAAAAACAATCTACAATGCGTTTAAGAGATATCGTCGGGCTGGATTTAATGGCCTTGAAGAAAAGTAGAGAGAAAAGGTGTCCCGGGAGCCACAGATGCGGCTCAATCAGTGTCGCATACTCCCGAGGCCGTACCACTCGACCTAGCCAAGGTCGCCCGTTCGAACCACTTGCATTCTACGTGTTCTTGTCTTATCTTTTTTCAAGCTCTTACGTATACCACCACCACCATCACTAATACTAACAATAACAACAGCACCAGCAGGTGATCTCTTCTCTTCTCCTCAGGTGGGGCACCCTAGTAGTCTCTTCGAGGAGCCTGACACCGGCGACATTTTATGGATGCGCCAAGCGAACCAACAACCGCTTCTGATTTCTTTCCTTTTTCTTTCGCTTATATCTTTTTTCTTAGTTTTACTAACAAGGGGACCTTAAACTGGGATACATACGTATTTTAAAGAGCTTTAGTATATTATTAGTATACTATTGGGGTATTATTGTGGTAAAGTGTTTTAGCCTAACGCGAAGCCATTTTTGGCTGGGGGCCTGGGGGTTATGGGGGGCTGAGGGTATGGATAGGGGGGCAATGATCAACGTATGAGTAATCGCAGTCAAATGGGCGTGGCTTCGTACCAAGAGTTAATAGTTCGAAATCGTGATATGTTAGCTGAACATATACTCCAAGTTGAATAAAGAGAGAATGATGAGATATATAAACGCAAAATATAGAAGAGGGGATCGTAAGGAAGAGGTTGTTGTTGTGTTGGGGAACCGGTCGATGAAGTACGACGGGTATGTCCGAGAAATGCCGTCAGTCGGCCAGCTGATCCTGGGAACAACGCCCCGCGACGATTTCTTGCTGGAATTAGGGCCCTCTTGATTTAAGGCCGACGAAGCTCCCTTTCTCACACCGAACTCAAAGATTATCTTACTCCTTTCTATCCTTACCTTTCTATACTTCCTTTAATCCTCTTATTTTATTTTATACTCTGATCATCTTTCAACAATGAGTACTATCGATTATCAATGCTATCATAATTTACTTCCATATCATATTCTAAACAATAATGACTATTTCGAGACTTGAAATAAACGTCAATCGTAAAAATCAAACAATAATTTAAACAATAGACAAAAATATATAGAAATGAATAATCCTTTTAAACGAATCTTTCAAAAAAACCTTCACAAATGGCATCAACAATTATAAATCATACATCCTGAGATTTGAAAAAACAAACGAAAGAAGATTAGACCAGAATAAAATCGAAAAGATAATCGAAATGATATCGGGAATGAATCGGTAGTTAAGAAAAGTTAATAGAAAGGGGAAGAGTTGAGAGTGAGAGAAACAGAGACAGAGGTGAGGTTGGTGGCTTGTGAGTTTGAGAGGCGGTTCGCAGCGTGGTTCCCAAGGGGCAGAGAAAGCGGTGTGTGTCGATTGGTCGGGATTGTTTGCGAAATTCCTTCGATAGTATTCGATGAATCTATCGAGGCACGTCGTCCGCGGACTCTTCGAAAGGTTTTGGTATGCCGAGTGGCGGTCGTTAAGGCGGGTCTCGTCTTTGCTATCGAGAGTCCCGCGGATAAAACCGTCTTGAGAATCCTCTACCACCATTTTACTTCTTATTCTTATTCTTCTTATTCTTATTCTTATTCTTCTTATTCTTTCACCTTACTCTTTCGCACTTTATCTTCTCATTCTCGGATCTCCCGAACGAACGAACGAGAGAGAGAGAGATCCAACCCTGACAATAGAGACCCTTTTCTAATTGTTTACGCAATAATTTACTGGACATCTTTAAATTAAGCTTATTCACTGTTTAACTGACGTTTTAGGGAATTGAAGAAGTATTTAGAAGAACAATTATGTATCGATTTATTTAAGCAACTTCCTGATTAGTGGGTAATAACTAAATCAAGGTATTTTGTATAAGAAATAATTTATAAGACACGTTTTTGGATTGTTTTAATTGTTATTGACGTTTTAGGATATAGGAGAGATGAATTCATGGAAAATAAATTTAGAATCAATATAATTTTCTCTTGTTTAGCTATCCGTTCTTTTTTACTTTGATCATTCGCGCGAAATGAATAATAATATTTTTTCGAAACTCTTTCAAGAATTATTTTTCATCGAATAATAAAGAATCGTAGTAGATCTTGATTATTCGGAGTAAAGTAAAATATTCTATTCCCAAGGATTCGCATTGAAAACGTTTTTTAAAAAACTTACGAATGAGCGGGTCGATTCGTTGATCCGTGGAGTACCATCGAAGATGCATCTTCACATATATGTCCTGATGAGTATCTCAAAAGATATAGAAAAGATAAAAGCAAACAGAGTACGAGTAAATAAAATCAAACGAACGAGAGTTAGGTAGTATAGCTAGCTAGTTAGTTAGCTAGTCGCGTCGGTTACTTTAATTTGAAGTTTCTTTTTGAACGATATAAACGTCGATATAAAAGAGACACGAAAAATGAAGAATATATAAATAGAGAAAGAAACAAAAAATGATAAGAGTAAAATGTTGGACGAAATGCACGCACTTCTCATTGCACTAGTAGTCTCTATCTCATGGATCGGAGTCTAAAGGGGGTGGTTTGGGGTCCGATGAAGAAGAGGATGGAAACGACGAGGTGGGACGTTGGGAGGTTGAAAAGTAGTTGGGGTGGGGAAGGAAAAGGGTGGTTTCAGCGTTCAAACAAATAGGAAGTTTGTTCGGCAAGCGCACAATAGGTGGAAACCGAATGATATGTCTAACTAAATACGTTACCCGTACGGTATCAAAGGGAGAACCGAACCTTTATGATGGTTTCTGGTTGGCTCGCGTCTCCGCACTCTACCACTAGCCTCTCTGTGGTTACACCTATGTGACATAGATTTGTGGTAGTGTATCACACAAATAAATTTCATTTACTTTCACGTATATTCTATAATACGAGCATACAACGATGAGTATCCGTTGATGTAATCGTCGTCAGAGTTGTCGTCATCGTCGTCAGAGTCGTCGTCAGAGTCGGAGCGTCGTTGCTTACCAGACGATGCATCAATTGCAAAATTGAAATTTCAGCATCAACAATAATTACCATTGTCACCGCAACCGACTCTGTTTCCACGTTCGTTACAGATTCCATACGGGGTTCTCATCATACCAATTATTTATAATCTCCAATCAACTATCTTTCATTTTAATTAGAAATTAAATCCTTCATTCGTTTCATTTTATATCGCGAATGTGTGTAAGAAAGATTTCTAGGTTATAATGAATTTGTTTATAGGTTATGATACAATTTTAAGGTTATGATTTTTTAACAATCTTGTTTATATATTATTTTTCGAGAGAATAAAAGATACATTTGTTAACAAATATTTAATTTTGATTTTATTTAATGAAACACAATCGAATTGATCATTATTATTTTTTATGATTTATTGTAATGTTGTTGGTTATGTGTACAAATGATTTAAATATTTTTTGTTGAACGCAGTATGTTGAGATGAGAGTCACTGATAATTTCAAACATCAGGGAGCCCGAAAACTTTGCCTAAAGGCTCGGAAACATTGCGAAATAGGTAGAAACAGCTATGGGCGGTGGCGCATCATCGTTTCTCGATGCATTATCTGTCTTTATCTATTTCTCTATCTATCTATCTCTCTCTTGTTCATTTGTACAGTACCGTTAACATTTCCGGTTTAGCGTATATCGAGCGAGACGTTTGTTCGTTCGCCTATACGCTAATATGTCAAAGGCAAGTATAGTAATTGTCTCAATTACTAACTAAACAGTGTGGACCTGTTCAGTTTCTCATTCAAATCATTCCATTTTCTCAGAATTTCTCACCTTTCCTTTCATCTTCCTTATTCAATACCATAACAGGTTACCCATCAAACATAAATCAATGTAACTAAAACATTAATATAGATTCAAGTACTACCATTTATGGTAAATAAAACAAGTAATTGTAATGAAGCTTCATTGTAGTTGAAAATAAGTTTGAGGTTAGAAATCAGAAAACTTTTGTTCGAATTCAACTTGATCAAATCGATCAGATTTTTTTCTACGAGTTTTACATGTAGACAAGATCATAAAATAATAAAGTATTTATTAAAAAGTATAAATAGTTCAAAAAAATAACAATACCATTGAAGTTTTCAGCATAACTTTTAGGTTATGTTTCGATAAAACTGTGATATCATCAACGAGATTAATCATTTTATTTTTCGTAACGCATATTTAAATAAGAATGATAAATAATTGTCTAGTTTCAGTTTAAGACAATAAAATAATAATAAAACAACAACAAAATAAGGAGAATAAGAAAGAAAGAGAGAAAGAGATGGAAACTATTCCCGTGGGAAAGCATTCCCTTTCGTGGCAGGAGACGAAGGAAAGAAATAAATAGATGTAAAAGGAAAAAAATAAAAGAAGGATCGCGAATGGATGGTGAAACAAAATCGAATAGAAGAGGAAGAAAGAATGATAGAGTAAGAGAGAAAAAGTAAGAAAGAAAAGGAAACAGACAAGGTTGAAGAATATGGTGGGGTTAGAATGAGAAGAAGAAGGATGAGAATGATGAGGTGGTGGTTGTGTTGGTTGGAAGGGAGAGGGTCGGTGTTTATAAAAAGATCAGCGACAGAGAAGTTGGTTGGTTGTAGCTGCCGAAGGAGGAATCGGCTTTGTCGGCAATACTGCTAATTAGTTTACTAACTTATCGACTCTCTTTTGTATCTATACTTCAGCTGCTGTCACTATGGAATAGCATCAGACAGACAGACAGACAGACAGACAGAAAGAGCAAGTTACTGGTGGCTAAAGGATGGATGATAGAATAAGATGAAACTGAAGTAGAAGTAGAAAAATAAGAATAAGAGAAAGATTGAAAAGGAATTGGTTGGTTAGGAAGCTCATCCTGTCACCAGATGGTTGAGGTGTTGCAATAGTCTAACAAAATAAAATAACAAATCGTTTTGATTATCCTCTAAGAAAAACACGAAATTAATGAGATAGATAGATAGATAGATAGATAGATAGACAGATAAATGGAAAGAGATAGAAATTGAAGTTTCCATCTGTTTGATCGAAACCGATATAGTTGCACATTCCAAGAGACAAATTAATTTCTTTTAAACATTTTCTTTTTCCAATTCTTTACTTTTTTTTTATCTTTTATTCTCCTTATTGGAAAGGTAGTTCGATCATTTCTATCTTTTTTTCAATTACGTATGTTTCTTTACTCGATCAGAGAAAGAGATTGTTGAACTGTTAAAGGATCGAGGATCTATTAACTAACGGTTCGTGGAAAATACTTTAACCGTGACGACAAGAAACGAACCGATGCGTAGAATAGATTCTTTTCCATTCTGTTAAGGTTCTCTCTTTATACGGCTGATCGAACGATCCCTTTTCTTTAACTTTAATCGATTACTTTTATTCTCAAGTTAAGTAGTTGAATATGGACTCTAAAGGAAGATTGAAGAAAATTGTTTCGCTTGAGTTTACTTCGGTACACTCGTGGAAAACTGTCATTTAAAATGATCGATCCGTTAAGGACTGAATCGTTCGGTTATGGTCATCGAACCTAACAGGAAACAATCGATTATTGTCTATCTATCATTTCAAAGGTTCATCGTATCCGTTCAGACATATGTTCACAGAATATCCAATTATTTCAATTAACTGTTATTTCATTTTTCTAAACATTTTTTATTCTTTTTAATCAATGATTGAAATTTTGTCAATGAAATAAACATACGTATTCGTAGATTAGTTCTGTTAGGTGATTTCTAAGCTACTATAGCAAAAGAAAAATCCTGAAAGTATGTTAAAGAAGAAAATGGTTTAAGGTTGGTGTTCAAGCGTGCGCGTCGAAGCGAACTGATGAAATTCAGACGAGGGATAATTTTTTAACGTTATTACCCGTCGACCAGGCTGCGAATCGCTTGGACTAACCCCTTATATACTCTTCCACCCTTCATTCTCGAACCTAACAGGTTCTTCTATACCTATGTCCTTTCTTTTTTCAACCAACATTCCTCCTAGTGCTTTCCTTATTTCTTTCTTTTTCTTACACTTTTTCTTGGTTCAACCTATCCCCGACAAACCGTAGCTACCACCCCCACTCCCCACCCCAACTCCCCCAGCCCTACCCTTTCCGTTGATTGGCAATTTCGCGTCTTGAATTTTTATCCCGCTTGCGTACACTACCGTGCTGCTACTGGTCCGTTCCTCCGTTAGGTACGGAGGCAACCCCTTCGTTTTTAAATTATCCGCGAGATTAATCAAGGCGTCATTTTTCACGTCCAATTTGCAATAAAAAGAAGCTCGGCGCCGAAGCGAAAAAGCTTTTGCTAAAGCGAGAAAGCAAATGAGAGAGAGAAAGAGTCACCACGCGGAAAAGTAAACCTTATTCTTAATTGATATATTCTGAATTAATTAATCCTTCCAACTGGATGGGCCCTCTGCAGGACTGAAAACGTCCGAGTGCAACGATGAAGAAAAATAGAAATGAAAGAAAGAGAAACCAAGAAACTGTGTGGACGTAATAAGGGGTTGGGTGCGAGAAGGGTTTTCATGATCGCGAGAGAACCCCTTTTTCCTTAATTAGTGCCAGTCGTAAATTTCTTTCATTGGACACTTTTTTCTTCGATTATTAGCGCATACATCTTCCGGCAACCCTTTATTGGCTGCTCGGTACCTACCAGTACCTAGGATCTCCCTTTTTTCTTCCTTCATCCCTCAACCACCCATCCAGCTACCCACCCACTCACCCGAGTTTTTATATTTTTTATAGCAATGGTTCCATACTATTTCTCGTACTTTTTCAAACCCACCCCCTCCCACCCCCTTTTGCGGACGCTCGACATCTGCTGGCTACGACAGATTGCCGAAGTCTTTGAAACGTTCTAACGACCCTGGAAAGAACTCCCGAGTTGTAATTTAAGCGTCCTACCGAAAAAAGGGTCGACACGCATACATACACATATATAGATACATTTAAGCTTTTCTTCAAGGTATAATACTAATTGTTGTTAAAGGGTTGATACGAGGTGTTAACTGTTAGATCTAAAAATCATCTTTAAATTTTATTTCTCTTCGAACAATTGTACTAAAGAATCCTTTTAATTTCGGATGAAATATAATATCGATTGGTGTGTGTTGTTTCTTTCCTTTTCTTTTCAGTTCAATTTGTAGATCGAATTTTGTTAATAATTTTTTCATTTTTTTTGTATTAAAATCGGATTAGATTTTATTCGAGGTAGAAACACATTTTTTTTTGTCAAATTTCTTGTTTTGTTTATTTTCTATCAATTTTAAGATCGAAAATTACAGTGGGATCCCTTATTCGTGGCTTAATAACGGAATAAAGTTAGCTCGAGTATCGTGGAAAGGGTTAAACTTTGATTCCCGAGGGTATTCGGAGTCGGTAGGAAATAAAAGTAGTAGAAGAAGAAGAAGAAGAAGAAGAAGAAGGTGAAAGGAGGAAGAAAAAACCGCCTTTGTTTAATAAGAAACCAGAAGCGCGTCGAAGATTGAGGGGTGGAAGCGTTGAAGCGGAGTAATTAAAAAATATACGGCGATAAAATAATATTGGTACAAATCGTAACCTTTCTTACATACCCGCTACCTTATACTTTTTACCCCTTTTTCTTAGTTTCTCCCTTTTTTTTTTGTTTTTTTTTTGTATTCTTGTTTTTTTTTTGTTTCATTTTCTTCTGTTTTCTTTTTTCCGTTGGACAACGACGAAGGTTCGAAGTAACCCCCTTTGACTTTTTATATAAGATATCAAATTTTTTCAAGCTTTTGTGTTTCCTTGCAAAAGTATTCATGTATCCTCTGTGTGTATGTGTATGTGTGTGTGTGTGTAAACCTTAAGATAGTTTGAGCTAGTATTTCGTTCTTTGCGCATTTCTCATTTTCCTAGACATTTCTTTTCTTTATTCAAGCAGTGATTCTCATTTGCCAAGGGCCGGCATACTGATTCAAAATTTACATTCCTCATTTGAATCTCGTAGGTAATTTTAATTTTACATTTTTTTTTATTACGAATATTCTTATATATATATATATCATTACTCTTGATTCAACCACAAGAAAAAATCATCCATCTAGAAAATTCAATGCAGATTAATATTTTCATGCATTCCTAAATCAAACGTCACTAATTATCAATCTCATTATCAGTAAATCACACTTAAAATACAACAACTTAAAACTTTCATCATTTTCATTTATACATTTAATAACACATTCCGAAAACAATCATTGTGCATAATAAACATAAAACAAAATAATTTTAATCACTCATCGCATAATTCAAAATCACACATCGAACATGACCAATCATATTAATCATATGATATCGAAACTAGAAACCGCGACTCTTATTATATACTCAAAGTACATCATACTAAAACTTCAAGTATAATATATACACACATACACACACATCTATATATATATATATATATATATATATATATATATAAAATATAACGCAGATTCGCCGCAGGGCGTCCGCTCGTTTTCATCCTGGAAAGGCGACGGAAACGTTATGCAAATGGGTTTTTGCGGGGAGAACTTTCGTCGGCAACGAATAGAAGGACGACGACGATGACGAGGAGGAGGTGGAAAAAGGAGTAGGAGGAAGAAAGAGAAGGTTGATGGTAGAAATGGGGTGGGGGGAGAGGGGTAGATGAGAGGGTGGTTGGTCGAAGGAGGTGGGAGAAAGGGTCAGTTAAGCGAGAGAGAAGGTTAGAATGAGATAAAGTGTGAGAATAAGAGTGAGACACTCAAAAGCTGCATAAAATGGGGTGGGGTAAAGAAAAAGAAAACGAAAAAGAAAATGAGAGAGAGAGAGAGAGAGAGAGTCGGGATAGGTAACGGGACTCTCATGGACTACTACTCGTCTTCTTCTTCTTCCCGCAGGAGCCACAAGTGAGTGTGAGAAAGAGAGAGTGAGAGGGGTGAAGGAGGGGAGCAAGCCCGGATCATTTTTACCGAAATTAAATCGAAAATTAGACTCGCATTAAAATGCGCTCTCGTTCAACCAATAGGGGCGCAACTCGGGGCACCGAATCGCCCCCGGTAACTGAACGAGCTTCCTTTAGCGAGTTTCATCCATGAATGAGAGAGAAAGAGAGAGAGAACATACCGTTTTGGTATCTCAACTAAACGACAAGGACAACGAGGGTTGTGCTGGAATATAGAAAGAGTGGGAAAGAGATGAAACAGAGCTTCAGGGGGTTTAAACCGAAGGAATTCCTTGCTCATGCAAATCAGAGATCCATGACCGGGCGTAGAAGAAGAAGAAGAAGAGTGGGAGGAGCAGGTGGAGGGGATTGTTATGGTGGTGGTAGTGGTTTGGATTGTACGAGTTAATCAGGATCCATTCGCGCGGAAAATATTGCAAAGAGAAAGATAGAGAGTAGAAAAAGTGTAAGACTGAAACTGATGGTTGAGAACCACTGTTTGATATAAGAACTTCGACGTGGAAGAAGAAGAAGAAGAAGAAGAAAAAGAAAAAAAGAAAGAAAGTAAGAGAAATTAAGGGGGTTTAAAAAAGGGGGGTTGGGTGGTTGAGGGGTGAACGAAGAAACTATGTAAAAATAAAAGTGGTTGGGACAAAATGAAAAAAGTTCTCTCTCTCTCTTACGTAGAATCAGGTATAAATCAGGGTGGTTAATAAGTAACAACAACAAAGGGTTGGTAAGGGTAGTTGTTAAGGGGGGTAAAAGTTTAGGTTTTAGGCTTTTTTTTCGCGTGGCACGGTTTTTATGTTCTTTCTTGTGAATATATATATTTTTTTCTAAGAAGTATTGGTATAATAGGAAGATAGGAAAGATGAAGAAGAAGGAGTTAAACGTGGGAGAGGGATATGAGAGAATGGGGGTTTGAAGGACGGGCTTAAAGGAAGGCTCGGCTAGGGTGGGATGGGGTGGGATGAAGTGGGGGGATGCGCTTCGAAGGGTCGGACCTGCAGCAGCTCCAATTTACGATTCATTTCGTCGAAACGGCCGGCACCGTCGGTGCGCCTTATATCGCCATTTTACCGATCTGAATAATTAATTTTAATAACGAATTTTGCTACTAACACACATACTAACTTTTACCTACAACTCTTCTTCCTTCATCAGTTTCTATTACGAAATAACACACCGACACATTCCAACCGTCGAACTCAAACTCACCGACCATTTCTTCTCGTTTTTTCTCGTTTCTTTTACTTCTTCTTCTTCTTCTGATGTTGCTTTCTTTTTTTCCTTCTTCTTCTTCTTCTTCTTCTTCCTTTTCATCCTTCCAAACAAGAGGAAAATATCTGCTACAGACGTTTGACGTGAAGCCTCTATTGTGGGATACATTTTTAATCGGTTCAGAAGAATTGCGAGTAACACTGTTTCTCAAACATAACCTCAAATCCTTTTTCCCCGTTTCTCTTTATTCTCTCATTTTATTTGTTCAGACAATTTTGTAAGAATCATGGAATTTACAATTAGAGATTTATAAAAATTGTTGCATTTTAAATTGCGAATCGCTGTTAAGGATGGGAATTATTTCGCAAAAGTACGGTGTCCCGAAAAAATATGACAAGATTTGTCATTTAATAATTGAAATAATTTTAATCTATCAAATGAAAAATGTGTCATAATTGATGTGCGGATAAAAATTATTTAAAAAACATAAACGTTATTCGAATTGGAAGTTATCGATAAAAATAAAAACAAAAAAAAGTTGATTTTGTTTTTCTACCAAGAGAGGTTCGATTAACGAGCATAGAGTTGAAATCGTTTTCGTTCGTAAGAGGACCCGCTATCTCGGTTCACGTCCACAATGATACATGAGCTTGAAGTGAATGGTTAATTGTCAGGAATTCTCTTGTCGGTTTATGGTATTCGAAAGAGTCTTCGTGAAAGCGTATCGTTCGAACGTTACACTAAAGTCTCCTGAGAATGATTACATTTCAGAAGGTAAAAGATCGAAATGGTAGATATACTCGAACGGTTGGAAATTAAAGAATAATCGACAGTGATAGAGGGTAAAAAGTAAGATGGGAAACAAAAAGGAAAAAAAAATTACACCCAGTCGGGTGGGTATCGAAACAAAAAAGAAAAAAATAATTAAAATGACGATAAACGAAAAGAAATTTTTGTTGTCTACCATTTCTAAGATAAAACATCTAATTGGAGTCCAATTAAAGGTGCGAGGAAAATTATCTAACAAATTATTATCCATCATTTTTTATCATCAATTATTTATCTCAATACTTATTAACACAAACCATAATCCATTATTCAACAATTCTATTATCAATAGAATTAAATACGATCACACTTTTAAATAATGTTTGTATCGAAGTAACGAATGATAAAACAAAGAATAGAGACAAAAAATGAGATAACCAACGTAAAGATAATAGTTTAAAGTGCGTGTAAGGTGGAATTTGGAACTGTGTTAGCCATAATCGTGGTCTCTCGCACGTGGCGGTTAGAGTTTAGGGGTTTTGCTGGGTTTTGTAGTCACTGATATGGTAATGGTGTGTCTGTGTTAGCGATGATGTTGATGGTAGTAGCAATGGTGGTGGTGGTGGTGGTGGTGGTGGTGGTGGGCCAGTGATGTACAACGCTATCACCCTCGTATTTACTGCAGTGTCAAACCAGGGCGACAACTTGGTTACAAATTAGTGCTTTGCACCGTGCGCGCCTGGCCACATCCCGCTCTTACACCGTACACCCGATATACAACCATACGATACGTATACGCGTTTCAAACCTATAGGTTGGTAGAGAGTAAGGTTGGACCTTCCAACTGAACGCGTACGAGTCTCTTGTGCTGTTCTCTCTCTCTCTCTCTCTCTCATTCTCACTCATTCACTCACTCACTCGTATGTTTATGTTCCTGGCAGCTGCGTTGCAGAAACCTCTTGCCAATATTGGTTCTCAATTTGTATCATTTTAACAGTTAACAAATAAACAAATTCAATTTTAGATAAAAGAAAAAATTATTTAAAAATAATATATATATTTAAGTATGTTTAATGTTAATAAATAGTAATCCAATAGTAATGAAATGATTTAGGTAGAAGCCTCAGCAATATTGGTTGTCAATGTGAATAATTTTAAGTTACTAAATAAAAAATTTAATTTAAATATTATTTGACTTATACTCTTAATGTTAATAAATATTAATCCATGATTAATGTAACGATCTAAGATGTCTGTTGATGTATCTTAGAAAGAAGAGCAATGGAAACTTTATACTTTACAAGCATATTATTTCTTATTCCTAGTAATACTTTTTAACCGATTACGATCAGGAAAGGTATAAGAAAATATCTAAGAGTGTGGTTTTAAATGTTGTCGGTTCTAGTCTAAAAGGTAAAGAAACAGAGAAATAAATAAAAAAAAAAAAACAAAACAAAAAAACAAAGAAATAGAAGAACAGCTAGAAGAACTTTGTCCGGGGTTCAGATTAATTACCAGAGAAAAGAAGAAGAAATAAAGAAGAAGAAAGGATCGTTGGATCCTCGATCGTTGTATTGATCGGATGAAACTGAGAACCCCGTTGGTGATGGAAGAGGCGATATATCAGCGGCGGGTCAACAATGTGTAAGCGGTCTCATCCCCGAACCCCCAGGTCGGCCGACCCAAGTTCGCTCTCGGTGACACTTCTGGAGTTTCCGTTCCTTGGACGGTGCACGGATAAGATATATGTTGTTTCAAGTTAGTGTAGGTAGATTGAGAGAAAGAGAAACCACCTATTGAAACCAACACACAATAACATTTACCTGTCTGTGTATTACTTTCTTCACGAGAAGATCCTGTATTCGTATTTGTATTTGTGTTTCTGTGAAGAAGATGCAAGAAGAAGAAGAAGAAGAAGAAGGGTTAGGGTTTGGAAAGGGAAAGGGAAAGGTGGTAGGGGGTAGGGGGAAGGCGGAAGGTGGGATTGGTTGTGGAGTCGGTGGCGTGCACGTACTCTTACCGAAGCTTTCAGAATTATTGCCACGACCGACGAGCATATTCTCTCGTGGTGGGTCCCTGAAGGCGACTTTAAACGGCGCCGTACTTGTCACCTTTACCGGACGCGTTAGTCCGGATGCTCGAGGATCGATTACACGATTAGTTTTCGGGGGACGACGGCATCGGCCAATTTGTAATCCGATTACATCCCGATTACCCAGAATTATTTCTCTTCGGTTCCTCCGTCTTGTGTTACTCCTTCGGCCTTGCCAATAAACTTTATCCCAATCTTCTTATATTTGCTTTTCGAATGAGGGAATCGTTTATTCGTAGGATTCAACGTTAAATATTCTCGCAAAGTATTTTTTGGACATTTCTTTTTTATTCATCTTCTTCGTATAGTTGGACAGGTATTTTTAGGTTTTGCTGATTATTGTCGTAATTGGGAATAATTGAAGTATCATCTAAATGGATTTAAGGTTACTGTTCATTCAAACGAATAATTAAATAAATTCTTCTTTGTTTCTATCAACAAATATTGCATAATAAAATTAGAAATGTTAATATTCATTAAACAGTTTTCATATACAATACATACAACTACTATCAATGATCGTAATTGTTCATAATTTGTCTAAACAGTAAATCAAATCGTTGGAATATTTAATGTTACCCTTTTTTCGAATAAATACAAATCGTTTCGAATAAAACAGGTCTCCTATATCCAAAGGAAAGAATTTAATATAAAGTACATGACCCCTTTTTCTAACTCGTATGGTTAATGAGTAAAAAAAATGTTTTTTTCCTCGTTCCGACGATATGGGTCCACGGGTCCACGATGATGGATTTTCCGTTGGTGAAAAAAAAAAAAGGTATTAAATTACGGGTGCGTATATTTTAATCGAACCGGTCCATCGTGCCGTGAATCGACAAATTGCTTTTCATTGGAATACGATGTAATCACGGATTCAGATGTCGCCCTCATTACTAAACGACTACGACTACGTTTTTCATCAGTATTAATAACAGTTGTTAAATAGTAGTGGTAGAATTCAGAAAGCCGTAACGGAAGGGAAAAGAGGGAGAGGGGGCTGGATGGGTTTGGGTGGGGTAGGGTGTAGTAGGATGGGGAAAGCTGGAGTTGGGTGTTAGACTTCAATGTGGAAGCAACAAATTGAGGTTTTGAAAAAAATAAAAGAAGTGGGGGAAGGCAAAATGAGTGGAGGGGTTGGGGGGGGAGATGAAAAAAAATGAAAATGGGACGGGAAATGGAAGAGAGAGGGAGAGGGTATAAATAAAAAAGACAAAAAAAAAGATATTCGCCTTCAACCGTAAGCTTTTACTAAAGGGAAACCCATTGATTTCCTCCATTCATAGAGCCGCGATAATTAAATGCATTTTATATACACGAGTCCTTGGCGCGCGCGGCCGGCATAACGCCGAGTAATTAATAGACATTTAAACTTTTTAATAACGATGCTTTTATGCATGCCGCACCACTGGGCTTCCTCCCCCTTTGCCCCTTCCTACCCCACCCCTCTCGTTCTTGCGCCTGCTCTTTCTAACTCTTTTTCTCTCTTTCTCTTTCTCTTTCATTCTCCTCGCATTCGCTCTTCTCACCGCAACCCGGCCGGTAATTATGGTCCGGTGAATGGATCTGTTGCATTTGACTTTTAATGCCCGCGGATCAACGTGCCACCACGACACTCGTCAACGCTTATCAACCCCGCGCTAATGACGGGGCAAATTTTCGTGACGCTGGCTTACCTACCCCTACCCCTACCCCTATTCCTATCCCTATACCCGTTACTCTCCACCCCTCATACACCCGAAGTTCCAACAGTAAACCCTAACCCCTACGCCATCCCGTCTGTTGCAGTGTAGTACCGCAAGCACCCCCTGTAATACACAACGTACTGAGTTTCCAATGTACCAACTCGTTCTTGGTTACTTTGTGTGTATCCCTCTTTCGTATTTACCTGTTTCTTTTTTTTTTTCTTCTTCTTCTTCTCTCAACTAAAAGGATGATGAACAGGAAAAAAAAGATTAAATTAAAAAAAAAAAAGGAAGAAAGAGAGAAGATAAAAAATTAGGTAACGAAAAGAAAAAAAGGTTTTGCGTACACTTAGAGAGAGACACACACGTGTGTGTATGTATGGAACGTCTAATGAGCTGCGAATAGTCGTTGCTGGGCTTATAACGTTCGTCGTCGTTCGGTTAAAACGTGACTTCTGAATAGAGTTACACAGAAGTTGATTTATAGTTTCGGTTAAGAAGAAATAGGGAGAAGTATGATAGAAGTTGATGAGTTTATATCGTGCGAATACAAATTGAGGGTACTGTACACTTATACTCGTACAACTGTTCTCTCTCTCTCTCTCTCTCTCTCTTTCTCTCGTTCTTTATTGCGTAAACGCGTAAGCTTAAACATCAGTATATAAATGTGTGCATATGTCTGTGTGCTTCTCACCACGTATAATTGTCCTAACACCAAAATGAATTTTTACCTACCGGTAATTAATGTCGCGCGAATAGATTCAAACTCCTGCTGAATGATTTCGTTCAATAGGACTGACATTTTTCATTTCATCTGTTACGGTGTTAAGTCGACTAAATTATATATTAAAAAAAATAAAGAAAAAAAAATGGAAATCATGAATAAGGTAAAGATAAATCCCGCGTTGTTCGATATAGATTGTATTATAATAGTTTTTTTATTGTTTATGTTTCGGGATTCAATTTTGATGACATTAATCTTTTGAGAAATTTTTTTATTCACACATTTTTTTCGTATAAAATATTTAATTATTTATTTATACAATCCTTTCTTCAAGTATACGAGATCATCCATCACGAGTAATTCAATTCATACTCGCGTAATATTGATTCAATTGAAAATAATAAAAAAACAACATTCCCTAGATATCCTACTGTTAATAAATATTATCCTCATCTTTTTTTTTTTTCACATGCACGAGAATTTTATTAATAAATCGTGTACGGTGACGAAAGACGTTCAAAGGCTCGTCCCGGTGTTAATTTCTTCCTTAAATTAATCGTCCAAGGACTCATTTCTCTTACAAACAAAAAAAAACAAACGAAAAACGTTAAATGATAGTGTGAGTTAACTAAAGAGTGTAAGAAAAAAAAAAAGATAGAATGTGTGAGTGAGTGGAAAGACGTGAGAGGAGGGTGAAGAGGGGATTTCTGCACGATTTTACTGAATTACGAGAGGTATCAATGTAGCACTTTCACGATTAAGAAGGTGCGAGTAAGAAAGGGAAAGAGAAATAGAATGAAAAAGAGAAAGTGAGAGAGAGAGAAACGTGCAGGATGGTTTAAAGAAGGAATGGATAAGGAACTTGGTGGGATTGGATGATATCGAGTAGGTCCTCTGTCTTGATATAGACCACCATGGGCGTGCTCAGGCCCAAGCGGTAGGCTTTAAATCGTCCTCGCACCAGGAGTCCAACCGGTACCCCTCCCCCTCACTCCCCTTTTCTTCCTTCCACCACCTCTTCATCCTTTTCCTTCTACTTCTTCTTCTTCTTCTTCTTCTTCTTCTTACTCCCCCGTACCTTTTGATATACCCCACCTAAAATATCCTCGACCTAAGATATTCCGATCGAACGTGTCCGACGGCGTGGTTATATACATAATCGATACGTCCTGCTATTAAATCACTTTTGCAATTCTGAATATCCATGGTGTGATATTGCCAGTACTATTTTATAAATTTCTAACCCCTCTCTGTGTTTATTTTTTTGTTTTATTTTGTTTTTCTTATAGAACGCTTACTAATATATTCACTATTTTCTCACGATGCTAAAAGATCATTTATATTTTATTTAAATTGTTTTTCTTTTTGTTATTTCGATGGAGAGAAAAAGGGGGTGGGAATTATTTATTGTTTTCGAGATTGGATTTTGTATTGCGTTTGAATTCTATTAGGATTTGTTAATATAATGTAATTAATGTTATATGATATGGAATTTAAAAACACAATTTTTATTATAATTTGATAGAATTGGTCTTGTTTATAATCTGTAACAAAATATATGTGTTCAAAATTGATGATTATAAATTCTATAAGATATTATATTATAAGTATTTAGTATCTTAATTTTAGGTTATGTATTATTGCATAAGTGTGTTTTGACAAATAAGCCCACCTTGGGAGTAAGAGTAGGAAGAAATGGGGATGAAGAAAGAAAGAAGAAGTGGTGGAGAAGGAAAGGGAGATAGGCCAAGGGTGTAAAAGGGCGATGGGGATCGAAGGGGGAAAGGAGAACGGAACAAATAGCTTCGCGGCCGGGCGTCAGAATCAAGATTATGACGGGACGGTGGGTATAAATTTGAAATTTAAGAGAATTCCACCTTTTCTGGCCGGTATAGGTGTACGTATTTGTGTGATTCTCGTGCACCATCTCTTATTCTCTTCTTTTCTCTCGCATTACGAGTTAAAGAGTGAGAAAGAGAGAGAAAATGTTAGAGGGGAAGGGGGTTGAAAACTTCGACGTAAATCACAGTGATATGCGGGTTCGCCCAAAATTCCCGGCTAATCTCGAAATCAAACAGTCCTCCTCTCTCTCACGACGGACATAAAAATGCTTTATCGTTGGTCACCAGAAAAGATTCACCTTAACCTAACTTTACGTACACGAAGTATCATCTCTGTTCTCATTCATTTAATTTACTCTTTCTTTTTTTCTTTGGTCATCTTCTTCTTCTTCTTCTTTTTCTGCTGCTTCTTTTTTAGTCCGGAAATTTAATCAAAACGATTCTCGTTGGTCTTGATCGTTAATTTTTTTTTTCCAACCAACCACAACCAAATTGGAGCACGTAAAAATATTTTCCAATTGTTAGAGTAAAATAAAATAACGATCAATGTAATTGAATATCCATCTATACGTAAAGATAAATTACGATCATCTAGAATTAGATAGGCAAGACTAATTGGCAAAATACAGAAAGAGAAGGTGAGTGTGTGGTTGAGAAGGATAGGAGGGTTGAAGACGATGCAAATAAAAGGATTGGAAATCCCGATCGGATATTCAAAACCCGAGAGAAGATAAAAAAAGTAAGAAAGAAAGTAAAATGTAAAAGGAAAAAAAAGTAAAAAGATATTTTCAAAGGTGTATCGGCGGACAGTGATTATTGACGACCGGCCAAAGTCGTGGCGAATGCATTCAACGATCGTGCATAAATTTCGTCCTCGGGCTCTCATTCTTCTCTACCTCAATCCTATACCTCTGTCTCCTCTCTTTTCATTTTTATTTTATCCACCGCATATTTCAACTAATCGATTTTATCCCGATAAATCACACATTTGTAAAATACCTAAAACGCTTTTTATATCAGCGCCGCAGATTCGTTAGAATCGTTCGTAACGTATTCGTGATTTTTCCGATTGGTTAGCCCCCAAAAAAAAAGAAAAAATGTAAAAGAAGAAAAAAAAAAGAATACGGAAAATAAAAAGTCGAAAAAGAATAAGACAAGATTGAACATGTGGACGACGTGGTATGGTACAGGTACAACAAATGCAACACGCATGCCCCACGCATGGCACGCAGTGTTGAAATCCCTTTCGAATATCCCATCGGCACGTTGCTGTAGTAGATTCCCTACTCTCTTACTCTCTCTCTCTCTCACCCTGTTTCTCTCTCTCTCTCTCTCTCTTTCTCTGTTAGGTTCGGAGTCCGATCAGCACGCTTGCCCATAAATATTTCATTTTTATTTTGAATGGAAAAACGAAGGACTTGCGTACGATGCTTCGATGCCGTTCGTCTCTCTTTTTCTCTCTCTCTCTCTCTCTCATTCTCTCTTTTTCAACGTTCGGAGCACACAGTAAATCAGCGTTACTTTATTAAGTATTACCTTTAGTTAACAGATACTTAATCAAAAGGTGCACGCGGTACGCCACTAATTTGACTTTGGCCCTCATAAATATTCGTGGAAGTGCGCGCGCGCGCACGGCAACTCTACAACAACGTAGCAAAACTGCACGTGGTACTGTTCCGTTCCGTTCCGTTCCGTCCGTCCTACCGGACGCGGTCGATGGACGCGGAAGGACTCGACAAACTCTCGACCAACCGACAGACAGACAGACAGACGGACTGACTAACTAACTAACTAACCCAAATGGCAGGACCAAACGTACCTGCTACCTGACAAACGACCAATGACTTCGTACCCGATAAAATATTCCTGTAATTAAATAGCGAACAAGAGATTGATGAACACTAATGGTTCACTCGTTTTTATCAAATGTCTATCAATGTTACGTTTATTCCCATCATTATAATTTTCGAAAGAAAACAGATGTATAGATAAAATGAAAAACTGTTCGGTTTTTGGGAATAGTAAAGGATAATGATATCATTTTTTTCGGGGGTCTGAAAAATTGATATAGAAAAATTATTAAGTAAGTCATTGTTCGGTTATTAACGTCAGTGTACGTTGGTTTGTTTCTATTCATTCATCGTCTTGAAAAATAATTTTTCATGGGAAAGATTTCTTAGGTCTATTTGATTGGTGAACAACCATGGAAATGTATGTATGTGTATGCGTGTGGATGGGGGAAAAGGAAAAGCGGTTGGGTTCGCGGCTCGGTAAACACTAAACACTCGTTAGCGCTTATAGATTGAAACGCAATCTGTATTCGGTGTGGCTACCTCGAATGCAAAGCGAGTAAGAGAAAGATAGAGTGAGAGAGAGAGAGGGAGGGAGGGAGTGAAAGGAAATGGTGCTTCGGGGGTTGCTGGACGTACGGGGTTAAGGGAGGAAGAAGAAGAAGGGTAGTTGTGGAACCCGAAGAGCCCGAGGCCCCCTACTAATTGATTTGTGCTTCAGAAGCCCTCTCTAACTCTCTATTCTCGACATCTCGTTCCTTCTCTTACTCTCGATCTCGTCCAACGTGAAAACAGCAGCAGCAGCAGCAACAGCAGCAACAGCAGCAACAACAGTAACAGCAGCAGGTAGGATCAACATGAGACACAAACACAACATCAACACCAAAGACTTCACCTATTCTCGATCTAATTGTTTCTCTTGCTCTTTCTAAATTCCCCCTCCCCAACCCCTCCTACCCCCCGTATCTCTATCTCTGTCTTTAGGTCCACTCGTGAACACTCTCCGTACTTTCCTTGTTCGACCCTTTTGCATCAAAGACTCAAAGGGATCCTTGTCTTACAAGGTTGCTCCATGACTACAAATGCTACTCGGACTTCGGCTAATTTCGTGCCAGGCGTGTGCATTCTCTCACTGGTTGTTACAATACACACCCTTTATTATATAGTCTAACTCCGTTTGTTTCAATCATTGTTTCATATTTCTTAGTTTGATTAGTTTTAATCGGTATTTAATATTCGTAGCTTTAAACGTAAATTTGCAACTTGACAAGGAGTATGTTTTCATTTACTTTCTCTCTTTAGTAACATCGAACATCAATCAAGATTAATTGTCGTAAGATTTGATTCTAAATGAAGTTGTCTTTTCTTTGATAATTATTACACGTATAAATGAACGTAGTATTTTGTAGTATAGAAGAAACGAAGTTGGGTGAGGGTAGGTAGGGGGGTGGGGGTTAAAATAAGCTAGAGGCGTCATCTCATAAAGGAAAATCTTCATTTAATAAAGAGCCCAAGCGAGGTTTCACGCTCAAGATCGACCGAGGAACATTCGTCGTCGTCGTCGTCGTCGTCGTCATCGTAGTTGTCCTTGTCGTTGTCGTCGTCGTCGTCACTGTAATTATATTCACCGTTAATTGCTTGGACGAGTCGAGCGGTGCCTTCGGGTCTATCGTTCGAGGCAAAACATGCTTGTTGTTCGTTGTATCCTTTGTTCAACTCTCATCCTTCTTGTTGATGACCACGTTTCGCTTTTGTGCATCATTTTTCCGTGACTTAGGTTCGTAATATCCTGGAACCGGACCCCTATTCTCATACTATGATGGCCTTTCCTTCTGTCTATTTCTGCCTGCCTGTCTTTTTGTGTCTTTATGTGACACCGTAAACACGATCTTACTTTCGGGTTTACTTTATTCGCATTCCGCATAACAAACACGTTCGTTTTATTGGCCATCTCTTCATTGGACTACTGTTAATTGTTATTTTGATATATTTATTATATTTTTGTTTAAATTAAGATTTAGTTATTGGTCTTGGGTATATATTGAATTGGTTTTATTTTTTATAATACATTAATTAACACATGTGGCTTACATTATTCATATTTTTGGCTAACTTAAATGTAATCAATATCAATTGTGATACATTAAAATCATTTTATCAAGTATACCAAAATTTTTTTTAGCTTCGTTGACAATTTCTCATAAGACGTTGAATAATACGATATAAATCATTGAAATTTTTTTTAAATAACATTAAATCAATTCAATCTCTTTCTCTCTCTCTATAAAACTAGAATATTACTGTTGGATAAATATAAGTTCATAGAAATAACTAGCGTAGATGTAGAAAGATTTCTCTTGAAAGACAGGTCGAACGAGTATAGCAGTAGTCCAGTCGTACCACTTGTCAACGGCGAAAACGACGAAGACAAACCCGCTTCTGGATAATTGGATGAGCTCTTAAACAGTGGAAATTACCCCCGCGGCGACTTACTTATTACGCTCTGAAGTTCGCATAGAAGGTTGAATGGGTTGGGTAGGGTGGGGCAGGTGGTGGGTGAGAGGGAATATAAGAGAGAAGAAACAAGGACGATGTGTGGGGGAGTTTGATGGGGGGGGGGATTCGAGAGTGGTTGGTGATGGGGAAGGTGGACTGAGGGGTGGTGGGAGGTTAGGGGAGGAACTGGTTGATGCAACATACGAGTAGCATCGTCGCCGGTTTGTATTATAATTTCAAGCTACGATTACTTTAGCTTTTGTCGTCGTGTTGTGACAGTTGAGCCTCCTGGTGGTGGTCAAAGTTCAAAAGGTTACTTATTATTTTTGGTCAAAGTCAGAAGCATCCTATGGGGTATCACATGCGACAATTCCTTTTTCAAGGTGTTACGCCCAAGGGCTAATCTCGACCAACATGTTTTAAACTCTGCTCTTCGTTAAAAGTCCAACAATAGTTTATATATATACACGTGAGTGTGTATTTTAATTTGCACATTATAGAATTAAAATTATTATTATTTTATACACACAAACTATTTTATTTAAAATGAAACTTGTTTTTAGATATGTCTATTTAGACTTTCTTCAAACAGAGTAAATGGTGGCTTGATAGAAATCCATCAATTATCTACTATTAATATCTATGGTATAACTATACTGACTTACTATACAAAGGTTTTAAAAATGATAGATACAGTTAAATTGTAGGACTAATTGTAACCTAAGTCCTCGTTAGAATATAAAATCGCGTTTTTTATTGTATTAGATAGATAGTTTGAAGTATACGTAAAGTAAAGGTAGGGGTAAGGTGGAAGGGTAAATGATGAAGGGTAAAGGTAAAGACGTTGAAACGTGATTCGATTGTGGATCATCGTAGGATAAGGCCCCTCTTTCCTCTTAAGTCCACACGACATTGAATTGCAGAAACGAAGTAAACGAGGTACGCAGACGGTGGTTACAAAGCGCAACTATATCACGGACCGCTGATCTTAGGTTTAAACCGTCGACGAGAGGTGGTCCAGATTCCGCCCACGGTTGCTAGATTCAATTTGAGCGGAGCGAATTGCAGATTCTCACCGGGCTGCCCGCGGGCTTATTATCGCACTTTACCGGCTCGAAACATCGGCCGAAATTGTTCTATCTTCCATTTATCTCTCTCTCTCTCTCT